>NC_045436.1:182489815-182635452 GCF_002776525.5 Piliocolobus tephrosceles
GGTTGTCTGTTTACTCTGCTGACTATTCCTTTTGCTATGCAAAAGCTTTTTAGTTTAATTAAGTCTCAGTTATTTATCTTTGTTTTTATTACATTTCCTTTTGGGTTCTTGGTCATGAAATCCTTGCCTAAGTCAGTGTCTAGGAGGGTTTTTCCAATATTATCTTCTAGAATTTTTATAGTTTCAGGTATTAGATTTAAGTCTTTGATCCATCTTGAGCTGACTTTGTATAATGTGAGAGATGAGGATCCATTTTCATTTTACATGTGGCTTGCCAATGATCTCAGCACCATTTGTTGAATAGGGTGTCCTTTCCCCACTTTATGTTTTTGTTTGCTTTGTCGAAGATCAGTTGGCTATAAGTATTTAGGTTTATTTCTGGGCTCAGTGGCTCACACCTGTAATCCCAGAACTTTGGGAGGCCGAGGCGGGCGGATCACGAGGTCAGGAGATCGAGACCATTCTGGCTAACAGGGTGAAACCCTGTCTCTACTAAAAATACAAAAATTAGCCGGGCATGGTGGCGGGTGCCTGTAGTCCCAGCTACTCAGGAGGCTGAGGCAGGAGAATGGCATGAACCTGGGAGGCAGAGCTTGCAGTGAGCCGAGATCACACCACCGGACTCCAACCTGGGCGGCAGAGCGAGACTCTGTCTCAAAAAAAAAAAACAAAAAGTATTTTGGTTTATTTCTGGGTTTTCTATTTGCTTCAATTGGTCTGTGTGCCTATTTTTATGCCAGTACCATGCTGTTTTGGTAATGATGCCCTTATAGTGTAGTTTGAAATCAGGTACTGTGATGCCTCCAGATTTGTTCTTTTTGCTTAGTCTTGCTTATTTTTTATTTTTGTTTTTATTTTTTTTGAGACAGAGTCTTGCTCTGTCACCCAGGCTGGAGTGCAGTGGTGTGATCTCAGCTCACTGCAACCTCCAACTCCTGGGTTCAAGTGATTCTTCTGCCTCAGCCTCGCAAGTAGCTGGGACTACAGGTGCGTACCACTACGCCTGGCTAATTTTTGTATTTTTAGTAGAATGAGGTTTCACTATATTGGCCAGGTTGGTCTTGAACTCCTGACCTTGTGTTCTTCCCACCTTGGCCTCCCAAAGTGCTGAAATTACAGGTATGAGCCACCATGCCTGGCCTAGGATTGTTTTTTATAGTTCTGTGAAGAATGATGGTGGTATTTTGATGGGAATTGCATTGAATTTGTAGATTGTTTTTGGCAGTATAGTCATTTTCACAATATTGATTCTACCCATCCATGAGCATGGGATGTGCTTCCATTTGTTTGTGTCATCTGTTATTGCTTTCAGCGGTGTTTTGTAGTTTTCCATGCAAAGGTCTTTCACCTCCTTGGTTAGGTATATTCCTAAGTATTTTATTTTTTTGCAGCTATTGTAAAAAGGGTTGAGTTCTTGATTTGATTCTCAGCTTAGTCACTGTTAGTGTATAGAAGAGCTACTGATTTGTGTACTTTAATTTTGTATCCAGAAACTTGACTGAGTTCTTTCATCAGTTATAGGAGCTTTCTGGAGGAATCTTTAAGGTTTTCTAGGTAAACAATCATGTAGTCAGCAAATAGTGACAGTTTGACTTCCTCTTTATCAATTCGGATGCTTTTTATTTCTTTCTTTTGTCTGATTGCTCTGGCTAGGACTTCCAGTACTATATTGAAGGGAAGTGGTGAGAGTGGGCATCCTTGTCTTGTTCCAGTTCTCAGGGGGAATGCTTTCAACTTTTCTCCATTAAGTATTATGTTGCCTGTGGGTTTATAATAGATGGCTTTTATTACATTGAGGTATGTCCCTTGTGTGCCAGTTTTGCTGAGAGTTTTAATAATAAAGCAATGCTGGATTTTGCTGAATGCTTTTTCTGCATCTATTGAGATGATCATGTGATTTTTGTTTTTAATTCTGTTTATGTGACGTATCACATTTATTGACTTGTGTATGTTAGACCATCCCTGCATCCCTGGTATGAAACCCGCTTGATCATGGTGGATTATCTTTTTGATATGTTGTTGGATTTGGTTAGCTAGTATTTTGTTAAGGACTTTTGCATCTATGTTCATCAGGGATATTGGTCTGTAGTTTTCTCTTTTGGTGGTATCCTTTCCTGGTATTGGTATTAGGGTGATACTGACTTCATGGAATGATTTAGTGAGGATTCCCTCTTTTTCTATCTTGTGGAATAGTGTCAATAGGATCAGTACTGATTCTTCTTTGAATGTCTGGTAGAATTCTGCTGTGAATCTGTCTGGTCCTGGACTTTTTTTGTTGGTAATTGTTCTGTTACCGTTTCAATCTCACTGCTTGTTATTGGTTTGTTCAGGACATGTAATTCTTCCTGATTTAAACTAGAAGGGTTGTATCTTTCCAGGAATTTATCCATATCCTCTAGGTTTTCGAGTTTATGTGTGTAAAGTTGTTCATAGTAGCCTTGAGTGATCTTTTGCATTTTTGTGGTGTCAGTTGTTGTATCTCCCATTTTGTTTCTAATTGAGCTTATTTGGATTTTCTATCTTCTTTTATTGGTTAATCTTGGTAATGGTCTATCAATTTTATTTATCTTTTCAAAGAGCCAGCTTTTTGTTTCATTTATCTTTTTTTTTTTTCTCTTGAGACAGAGTTTTGCTCTTGTTGTGCAGGCTGGAGTGCAATGGCGCGATCTCAGCTCGCTGCAACCTCTGCCTCTCGGGTTCAAGTGATTCTCCTGCCTCAGCCACCCAAGTAGCTGGGATTACAGGCGTGTACCACCACACCTGGCTAATTTTTTGTATTTAGTAGAGACGGGGTTTCACCATGTTGGTCAGACTGGTCTCTAACTCCTGACCTCAGGTAATCCACCCTCCTCTGCCACCTAAAGTGCTGGGATTACAGGCATGAGCCACCGTGCCTGGCATTTGTTTCATTTATCTTTTGTATTTTGTTTGTTTGTTTGTTTCAAAATCATTGAATTCTGCTCTAATCGTGGTCATTTCCTTTCTTCTGCTGGGTTTGGGTTTGGTTTGTTCTTGTTTCTGGAGTTCCTTGAGGTATGACCTTAGATTATCTGTGCTCTTTCAGACTTTCTTTTGTTTGTTTGTTTTTGAGACGGAGTCTTGCTCAGTCGCCCAGGCTGGAGTGCAGTGGCATGATCTCAGCTCACTGTGAGCTCCGCCTCCTGGGTTCATGCCGTTCTCCTGCCTCAGCCTCCCGAGTAGCTGGGTCTACAGGCACCCGCCACCACGCCTGGCTAATTTTTTTTTGTATTTTTAGTGGAGACGAGGTTTCACCATGTTAGACAGGATGGTCTTGATCTCCTGACCTCGTGATCCGCCCACCTCGGCCTCCCAAAGTGCTGGGATTACAGGTGTGCACCACCGCACCTGGCCAGACTTTTGGATATAGGTGTTTAGGGCTATGAACTTTCCTCTTAGCACTGCCTTTGCTGTATCCAAGAGATTTTGATAGATTGTGTCACTATTGTCCTTCAGTTTGAATAATTTTTTTTTTTTTTTTTAAACGGAGTCTTACTATTTTGCCAGGCTGGAGTGCAGTGGCAGATCTTGGCTCACTGCAACCTCTGCTTCCCAGGTTCAAGTGATTCTCCTGCCTCAGCCTCCTGAGTAGCTGAGATTACAGGCACGTGCCACCACGCCCAGCTAATTTTTGTATTTTTAGTAGAGACGGGATTTCACCATGTTGGCCAGGATGGTCTGGATCTCCTGACCTCATAATCTGCCCTCCTCGGCCTCTCAAAGTGCTGGGATCACAGGCGTGAGCCACCATGCCCAACCCAGTTTGAAGAATTGTTTAATTTCCATCTTGATTTCATTTTTGAGCCAATGATCATTCAGGAGCAGGTTATTTAATTTCCATGTATTTATATGGTTTTGAAGGTTCCTTTTGGAGTTGATTTACAGTTTTATTCCACTGTGGCCTGAGAGAGTGCTTGATATAAGTTCAGTTTTCTTAAATTTACTGAGGCTCATTTCATGGCCTATCATATGGTCTATCTTGGAGAAAGTTCCATGCACTGATGAATGGAATGTATATTCTGTGGTTGTTGAGTAGAATGCTCTGTAAGTATCTGTTAGGTCTATTTGTTCCAGGGTACAGTTTAAATCCATTGTTTCTTTGTTGACTTTCTGTCTTGATAACCTGTCCGGTGCTGTCGGTGGAGTCTTGAAGTCCCCCACTATTACTGTGTTAGCTACTCTTGCTTGCTTTTGGTCTCCCTTTGTATGGAATGTCTTTTTCCACCCTTTTACCTTAAGTTTATGTGAGTCCTTATGTGTTAGGTGAGTCTCTTATAGGCAGCAGATAGTTGGTTGGTGAATTCTTATCCATTCTGCAATTCTCTGTCTTTTAAGTGGAGCATTTAGGCCATTTACATTCAACCTTAGTATTGAGTTGTGAGATACCATTCCATTCATTGTACTATTTGTTGCCTGCATACCTTGTTTTTTTCTTTTCTTTTTTTTATTTTTGCTTTATAGGGCCTGTGAGATGTATGCTTTAAAGAGATTGTGTTTTGATGTGTTTCCAGGATTTGTTTCAAGATTTAGAACTCCTTTTAACAGTGGTAGTACTGGCTTCCTAGTGGCGAATTCTCTCAGCATTTGTTTGTGTGAAAAGGACTGAATCCTTCCTTCACTTATGAAACTTGGTTTCGCTGGAAACAATTGTTTTGTTTAAGGAGGCTGAAGATAGGGCCCAGTCCCTTCTAGCTGGGAGGGTTTCTGCTGAGAAATCTTCTATTAATCTGATAGATTTTCCTTTATAGGTTGCCTGGTGCTTTTGCCTCATAGCTCTTAAGATTCTTTCCTTTGTCTTAACTTTAGATAACCTGATGACAATGTGCCTAGGCAATGATCTTTTTGCAGTGAATTTCCCAGGTGTTCTTTGAGCTTCTTGTATTTGGATGTCTAGGTCTCTAGTAAGTCCAGGGAAGTTTTCCTTGATTATTCCCCCAAATATGTTTTCCAAACTTTTAGATTTCTCTTCTTCCTCAGTAATGCCAATTATTCTTAGGTTTGGTCGTTTAACATAATCTGAGACTTCTTGGAGGCTTTATGTTTTCTTATTCTTTTTTCTTTATCTTTGTTGGATTGGGTTAATTCGAAAACCTTGTCTTTGAGCTCTGAAGTTCTTTCTTCTGCTTGTTTAATTCTAATGCTGAGATTTTCCAGAGCATTTTGCATTTCTATAAGTGTATCCATTGTTTCCTGAAGTTTTGATTTTTTAAAATATATGCTATCTATATCTATTTCATTGAAAATTTCCCCCCTCATTTCTCTCTCTCTCTCCCTTCCTTCCTTCCTTCCTGCCTGCCTGCCTGCCTGCTTTTTTTTTTGGGAGTAGTGTGGGGGACGGAGTCTCACTGTGTCACCCAGGCTGGAGTGCAGTGGCATGATCTGGGTTCACTGTAACCTCCGCCTCCCGGGTTCACACCATTCTCCTGCCTCAGCCTCCCGAGTAGCTGGGACTACAGGCATGTGCCACCATGCCTGGCTAATTTTTTATATTTTTAGTAGAGATGGGATTTCACCATGTTAGCCAGGATGGTCTCAATCTCCCGACCTCGTGATCTGCCTGCCTTGGACTCCCAAAGTGCTGGGATTACAGGCGTGAGCCACAGCGCCTGGCCTCCCCTCATTTCTTGTATCATTTTTTTGACTTCCTTAAACTGGGCTTTGCCTTTCTCTAGTCCCTCCCTGATTAACTTAATAACTAATCTTCTGAATTCTTTTTCAGGTAAATCAGGGATTTCTTCTTGGTTTGGATCCATTGCTGGTGAGCTAGTATGATTTTTTGGGCGTGCTAAAGAACCTTGTTTTGTCATATTACCAGAGTTGGTTTTCTAGTTCCTTCTCATTTGATTAGGCTCTGTCAGAGGGAAGGTCTAGGACTCAAGGCTGTTGTTCAGATTCTTTTATCCCACGAGGTGTTCCCTTTATGTAGTCCTCTCCTGATTTTCCTAGGGATGTGGCTACCTGAGAGCTGAGCTGTAGTGACTGTTATCTGTCTTCTGAATCTGGTCACCCAGCAAGTCTACCAGGCTCCAGGCTGGTACTGGGGATTGTGCGCTCAGAGTCCTGTGATGTGAACTGTCTGTGAGTCTTTTGGCCATGGATACCAACACAGTATTTGGGGTGTCTCCTGGGTCCTGCAGGAGCAATCTGCTTCCTTCAGAGGGTCTGTTGCTTCTCTCTGCTTTCCTGATTTATTCCTGTAGTCATTCTAGAGCAAAAGTTCACAATGCAAGCCTCCACACTCTGCTCCGTCCGTCCCAGTGGGAGCTGCAGTCTACTCCTGCTTCCCATCTGCCATGATCTCCTAATTCTCTCTGATTGTTGGAGCTTTGTAGTAAGTTTTGAAATCAAGAAGAGTGAGTCCTCCAACTTTGTATTTTTCAAGATTCTTTTGGGTATTGTGCTTCCTTTGCTTGTCAGTTTTAGGATCAGTTTGTCAATTTATGCAAAAATCCAACTGGAATTTTGATACAAATTGTGTTAAATCTATAGATTAGTTTTGTGAGTCTTGCCATCTTACTATAATAGTGTTGAGTTTTCTGATCCATAAACATGGGGTATTCTGATCCATAAACATGGGGTATCTCCATTTATTTAAAACTTTAATTTCCTTTAGGAATGTTTTATAGTTCTCAGTGTAGTATGCAAGTCTTGCTTTACCTTTAATTTTTTTAAAGGCATTTTGATGGCTAAAGAATGTAAGTTGATAGTTTATTTTCTTCCAGTAGTTTCATAATATTACTCTACTGTTGGCTGGGCACAGTGGCTCACACCTGTAATCCTAGCACTTTGAGAGGGCAAGGTCGGTGGATTGCCTGAGCTCAGGAGTTGGAGACCAGCCTGGGCAACACAGCGAAACCCTGTCTCTACTAAAATACAAAAAAAATTGGCTGGGCGTGGTGGTGTGCGCCTGTAGTCCTTGCTACTCTGGAGGCTGAGGCAGGAGAATTGTTTGAACCTGGGAGGCGGAGGTTGCGGTGAGCTGAGATTGTACCACTGCACTCTAGCCTGGGCGACAGAGCAAGACTCCGTCTCTAAAAAAAAAAAAAAAAAAGTATGTATATATATCTACTGTCTTCTGAGTTGCTTTATTTCCCACAAGAAATCTGCTGTCATCCTTATCTTTGTTTCTATCTATGTAATGTATTCTCTCGCCACCCCCCACCCTTTATCACTGGTTTTAAGCAAATGATCTGTAGTTTTCTTCATGTTCCTTGTACTTGAGTTTTATTGATCTTCTTAGTTCTAATGATTAACTTGGGGATAAAGGACAAACTTATTATTATGTTGAGTTTTTAAATCCTTGAGTATTATATGTCTTTGTTATTTAGGTCTTCTCTGATTTCTTTCATTAGCATTTTGTAGTTTTCAGCATACATATCCTGTATGTATTTTGTTAGTTTATACTTAAGTATTTCATTTTTTAGAGTTCTATAAATGGTGGTTTAAAAAATTTTTATTTTCATATGTTTATTGCTAGAATATAAAAATATATTACATTTTTGTCCTTTGATCTTGTATCCTGCAACCTTGCTAAATTTACATATTAGCTTCAGGATTCATTTTTTACAGGTTCCTTTAGATTTTCTACACAGACATTCATGCCATCTGTTAATAGGGAAAGTATGATGCTTCCTTTCTGATGTGTATGCCTTTTATTCCTTTCTCCTTTCATATTGCCCTGGATGAGACTTCCATCATGATGTTGGAGAGGGTAGAGACCAGATTTGGAGCATAAAGTCATGGATTCGGATTTTGGCCTCAACTGTCATTTAAAAAGCCATTTATTTTCAAGTTTAATTTTAGGGCTTTTCTTGTTCTCTCTGCTTAATTTTAAAATGTATATCTTCCTACAACAGATATATTGTCTAGGTTTAATTTATTTTGTTGTGTTGCCACAGACCCCTGTTTCCTCTGTTAGAGGAATTGTGATATTACTCAAGCGCCAAGCAGAGGGTGGCCATGGTTGTCCAGATGCCCCGGCCTGTGGTCCTGTCCTGGAGGGCTTTGTGTCGAATGATCCATGTATCTACATTCAAATAGAGCACTCTGCTATCTGGGACCAAGAACAGGAGGCACATCGACAATCTGCCCGGTAAAAAATCTTCACACATGGACTCACACCCTACTTACATGCCTGCTTTATACTAATGGAAAGTTTTTCAAGGTCCAGTTTTAATTGTTTAAACTTTTAGAAGTTTTGTATGGGCACATGAAAATAAAATGGATCCAAGTGATAGAAATCTCTGCAAATACTGGCCCTGTCTCTCCCAGAGAGTATCCGGAATGGAGTTCCGTTCTTCTATGGGAGCAGCCTGCTCTAGGACTTGAAGCAACTTCACAATGAGAAGCTAGGGAGAAAAGCATCAACCCAGACCCTGAAAATCCCCTGTCACTGGCAGAGTCCCAGATGATTTTCCTTATCATACTTATTCATTCATTCACAGCATTAGAAAACAAAGTTATCACTGCCTGCAAACAATAAATTGTCCTTAATACCACCAAGGATGGGACTAGTTTCAAAGCTCCATGTCTGTGGACAGAGGCAAGACCTGTCTCACCTCTTTGGACTGGCTCTCTTAGAATCACAGAATTTTAGAGCAGGCAGGGTTACTCCTGCCGCCCCTTCTGGATTCTGAAAAACCGTTTCTGGGATGGAACTTGTACTCTTCCTCACTGTTTCTTTGCTTAGGTTATGCACATGACTTGGGCTTCTGCCTCAAATGGAGGTATCCACTACCTTCCCAGCCCTCTGATTTAAGGCCAGTTAGCCACCCTGGAAGATTAAGGCAGCTCCGGAGGAAGCTGGGCCCCATTACTAGCCTTTCCATGCTTCATGCAGGCTCACTGGGCTCTGGGTGATTTTAGGTAACTTTTGGGGAGAAGGGGACAATGTGTGACAAACATAGCTTTCAGCTCCCAACAGAACCCTTCATTTTATTTTTATGTAATTTTCTCTTTAAAGAACAACTGGTCAGGCCAAGACGGGCGGATCACGAGGTCAGGAGATCGAGACCATCCTGGCTAACATGGTGAAACCCCGTCTCTACTAAAAAATACAAAAAAAACTAGCCGGGCGAGGTGGTGGGCACCTGTAGTCCCAGCTACTCGGGAGGCTGAGGCAGGAGAATGGCATAAACCCGGGAGGCGGAGCTTGCAGTGAGCTGAGATCTGGCCACTGCACTCTAGCCTGGGCGACAGAGCGAGACTCCGTCTCAAAAAAAAAAGAACAACTGGTCAGGTCTAGTGTAGGGAGAGCCCTTGTGAGGACAGAGCCCTAATATCTGGATGATGTTTCTGAATTTAGTTGACGTTTTCCACTTGGACATCTAGTGGTCATTTTAGGCAAACATGTCCAGACTGAATTCCTGTCTTCCCTGGACCCTGCCTCATGTGGCCTGGCTGTCTTAGTGTCAGCCCTCCATGAGCTTAGGCAAAAAGTCCTGGGGTTAACTCTCTCTTCTCTCTACTTTCCACAAACCATGTCAAGCTCTCAGCAAGTCCTATTGGCTCTGCCTTCAAGTGTAGCTAGAATCTGCCCTCTGCTTATCCACTGTGTTGCTGTTACTCAGCGCAGGTTGTTACCTCCTACTGGATCACAAGAATTTCCACACTGGACTCCTGCTTCCACCTGCCCCTTCAGTCTGTCTTCCGTGCAGCACCCAGAGCTGGCCTGTTAAAGCATAAATCAGATCACATCACTTCCCTGCCCCAAACCCTCAAACAACTCCTGCTTTACTCTGAGGAAAACCCAAAATCACTGCTTTTAGACCTTCTGGCTAAGATCAAGTGTAGAAAAGCCACAGGACCTGTGAAGGCCCTTGCCCTCAAAGTCTGCTTACTCTGGCCCCTCTGCTGTCTTCAGCCTCACCCCTCCTCTCTCCTGGCCTCTCAGTGCACTCCCGAGACCTCCTTGCTGTTCCTGACCATGTGTTACGCGCCTCTGCCCAAGGGCCTGGTGCCACCATCCCTCCCTGCAGCATTCTCCCAAATAGCTGCATGGTTTGCTGCCACATTCCTTTATGTTTTTCTCTGAACAAACAAAAAGTAAACTATGAAAACACGAAAAGTACAGAGTAGTATACGCATCCACCCAGGCCAACATTATCAAAGGTTTTTCCTTACTTCCTTCATCTGTCCCTTTTCTGGGGAAGGGGGAGAGGACTGAGGTTAAAGAAAATCCCAACCTATTGTTTTGCCCTCTCATGACTCTAAAAACTATGGGCTTTGTTTTGTTTTGTTTTTACAGAGCCACAGTGCCATTTTAAAACTTAACAAGTTGTATACCCAGTCCAAATTCGAAGTTAACCTGAGTGTCTCAAAAATGTCCTTCTACAGTTGACTTGTTGGGATCAGGACATAGCATTGGGTGGCCATGTCTCTAGTTTTTTCTAATCTGGAGCATACCTCAACCCCTCTCCCTGTCTTGGAGGAGGTCCCATGTCCTGGATTCGTTTGTTTGCCTCATCATGAAGTTCTTTAACTTGTTCTCTCTCCTCCGTATTTTCTGTAAACTGGAGTTAGCTCTAAATGCTTGATTATTTGGGTCCAACTTGTTTTGCGCAGCACTTCCTAGGTGGAGCCGTAAGCTTCATACTCCATCTGTGATGCAGTTGGATGGCCAGATTTAACAAATTCAAATTTAGGACACTAAATTTGAATTTCAGATAAATAACTAATTTCTTAGTATATGTATGTCCCAAATATTGCATAGGACATACTTACACTAGAAGAATACATCTCTAAAAAATATGTAATTTTTTTCAGATAATAATTATTCATGATTTTTCTGAAATTCAGACTTAACTGGTGTCCTCCTGACTTCCCTTAGTGATGCAATTGGGTTGTCCCAGTTTTCATGGTGCTGAGAGGGAGCAGCGGGTTCAGGTGGTGTCAGCACGAGCCCTTCCTTATAAACTTCTCCCCCAAACTTTCCCTTAATGGTTTTGTCCTTTGATGAGGATCATCTAAATCACTTATTTAATTATGGCTAGTAAGATGGTGATTTTTCTAACTCTATCATTTCTTCCACATTTAGTGGCTAAAATTTTCTGTCAATAACTTTCCCCTACCAACTAGGCTTTTGTTTACCTTATCTTTCATGTCTTTCCTCAAGAGTTACCTTGGCTAGGAACAGTGGCTCAGGCTGAGGTGGGAGGATGGCTTGAGGCTGGAGTTTGAGACTAGCCTGAGCAACATAGTGAGACCCCATCTCTACAAAAAATTTAAAAATTACCCGCGTACAGTGGCATATGCCTATAGTCCCAGCTACTCCAGAGGCTGATGTTGGAGGATCACTTTAGCCCAGCAGTTTGAACCTGCAGTGAGCTGTGATTGCGCTACTGCACTCTAGCCTGGATGACAGAGTGAGGCCCTGTCTTAAAAAAAAAAAAAAAATTACCAAGCTAAAATAAATAAAAAAGAATTACCAAGCTAAAAAAAGAAGAAAAAGAATTACCTTATCAGACCTTCCTTGACTACCCTACATGAGATGGTACCCCACTGCTAACCCCACATACATGACTTTCATTTGTGTTCAGTAGTGTGTTCATTAATGTATCCCCAATATCTAAGAACAATGCTATAAAGCAAGTGTTTAATCAGTATTTATTCAATATTATCATTGAATGAATGAATGTTGAGGCTTAATTTTTATAAGTTCTAGGACAATCAAATTAATACATTGCCTCAAGTACCATAAATTGGAAATAATAATCCCAATCCTATGATTATATCTTTGAGATTCAAAATAAATTTAAATAAATCACATTTAAATTAATACACATACTTTTTTGCACAAAACATGTTTAATAACATTAAATGACCTGTGCAAGGCCTTTCACATACACACTCTCCCTTCACCTTCACATGCTCTCTGTATGTTATACCTTATTCACTCCATTTTACAGATGAGAAAGCCTCAAATCTAGCTTATATATATGTAAACATATATGTGTGTATGCATGTATATACATACACATATATACATGTTTTATTTTAAGAGCCAGAGTCTCTCTTTGTTGCCCAAGTTGGAGTGCAATGGTTGTGATCACGACTCATTGCAGCCTCAACCTCCTGGGCTCAAGTGATTCTCCCTCCTCAGCAACCTTACCCCAGTAGCTAGGACTTTAGGACTATAGGCATGCACCACCATGCCTCGCTAATTGCCATTTAGCTTACAAGGTATTCTTTTTGTTGTTTGTTTTATCAAGATAAAAATCAATTAGTCTCTTATTAGCAGAAGATAGTGTAGTTGGTAGATTACCTTATCATAGAACTCTTGAGTTTCAAGGATGAAGGAGCAGCAATGGGAAGTGAGCTCCATGGTCCCAGTTCCTCCTCCATCTTGGACACCCTCCTCATCAGTCCAGCCAAGCCAAGATCTGAAGCTGTGTTATTGGCACTTTACCCTCCCTACCATCCTGGCCGCCCTTTTCAAGGGAAACCAAGGTGAAATCACATAAAGTACAAAAAGCCTACAAATGTCTTTCTGTGGAACAAGTCCAAGCAAAATCTAACTGCAGTTTGGCTAATTGTACAAAGCTCATTAGGCTCTTGATTTCTTTCTTCCTCAGCTCTAACCAAAGAACCTCGGCCTTCTGGGACCAAGAACAGGAGGCACATCAGCAATTTGCCAGGTAAGAAATCTTCATTAATGTATTAATGAACATTTACTATAAAGAGGGATTGATGGCTTTGGTAACTTAGAGTTTGGGCTCTGGCAGCAGGAAGATACGGTGTCAGATCCCAGCATTGCCATTTGTTAGTCATTTAATCCTGGCCAAATTGCTTAAGCTTTTCAAGACTAAGTTTTCTCATCTGTAAAATGGTTCTAGTGCATGCCAGATAGGATCGTGATGAGGTTTCAATGCAGCAATCACTTCACACACAATGCTACGAAGTGTTCAGCATGGTATCTGGCACATGGTAAGTATTCAGTCAGTTTTAACAATTGTGAATCCCATATTCAAAGTGCTCATGGTATAATGGAGAGAACAAATGTTCAAGGTACCTTATAATACAGCAAGTGTGCTTCCCACTGTACTACATGTGTGGGCAGGGGTACAGAAGAGATACAGAAGAGGGAGCAGCCCCCTGCCTGCGGAATTAGGGCACACCTTCCTGAAGATGGCCCTTGAACAGTTTGTGAAAACTGTGGGAAGAGAATTGTAGTCAAGAATACAGTATATGCAGTGGCCCAGGAGCAGAGCAGGACATGGCACAGCCTGGTGGTGGAGGAAAGGGAATTTAGTGCGATAAGAGAGTAGAATGTTTGAGGGGAGCTCTGGGAGAACAGGCTAGAGAGTCATCTTGGGGCCTGGCTATAAAGAGCCCAGAGTAGGTCTTATTCTACAGGTAATGGGATGTTACCCAAGGATAAGCACTTGACAGTTGCGTGACCTTTGGTACCTTACCTCGTCTCTCTGTGTCTCACTTTCATCATCTGTAAAATGCAGATAATAAATAATACCAACCTCTTGGAATTCTTTAGTTAATGTGTGTATGTGCTGTCTAAGTGATAGCTATTCGTTGAGTAGTAGTAATATTTTTCCAAGGTTGAAAGTTCCAAGTTAATGTTTAAATCAGTGAATTTCTTTTCATCTTCTAGGAACGTGCTATTTCAAACACTGAAATGTAAATGTCCTGTTATTTGTTTTAATGCTAAGGATTTTGTGAGAATAGTGCTGCAGTTTTTTGGTAATGATGGCAGTTGGAAGCATGGTAAGTTATATTTTTTGTTCTCTCTATAATTTAACTCTTCAATTGTGACTCCTCCTATCAATGGGAGAATGGTGAGGGCAGCCATGTCACACAACTCCTGGGGGACCTGGCCACACAGACTGATATGCCTCCTCATGGGCCCTAGACATGGGGAGGAAGTTTTCCTCCATGTTTCTAGGTTATTTGAATTTTTACAAGTATACATTACTTTCATAATTTAAAATAGGAAAGAATTAACTTATGTAGCATGGTCAGTGAGATTTGTTGTTACCACAAATAGCTTATGAACTTTCTAAGAATTAAACTACAATCCAGAGTAATTAACATCGAAACAACATAGGACCTACCTTTTATTTAAAATACTGAAGATTGTAAATATACATATATATTTTAGTTTTTTGATTTTTTTAGAGATGGGGTCCAACTCTGTTGCCCAGGTTGGTCTCAAACTGCTGGCCTCAAGCCAACTTCCTGCCTCATCTTCCCAAAGTGCTGGGATTATAGGCGTGACCACCGCACCTCGCTTAAAATAGTAAAGTTTTTTATAACTTTTTAAAAACTAGATGGACATGGCTGGGCGCAGTGGCTCACACCTGTAATCCCAGCACTTTGGGAGGCTGAGGCGGGCGGATCACAAGGTCTGGAGTTGGAGACCAGCCTGGCCAACATGGTGAAACCCAGTCTCTACTAAAAATACAAAATTTAGGCAGGCGTGGTGGCTCATGACTGTAATCCTAGCTACTCAGGAAGCTGAGGCAGGAGAATTGCTTGAGCCTAGGAGGTGGAGGTTGTAGTGAGCTGATATTGCGCCACTGCACTCCAGCCTGGGGGACAGAGTGAGATGCTGTCTCAGGAGAAAAAAACAAAAAAACAAAAAAACACACAATTAGATGGACAGATAAGTGGTAAAGAAAATATAGCAAAAATATTCATTGTAGAATCTAGGTGGTGGACATATATGTTCACTATATAATTCTTTTCAAATTGTATATTTGAAAATGTTCATAATAAAAGGTTGGAAAAAACCCTTTTTATTGTCAAAAATTTCTAACATATACAAAAGTAGTCATCACCCAGTTTCGACAATTATCAATTTCCAGCCAATCCTTTTTTTTTTTTTTTTTTTTTTGAGATGGAGTCTTGCTGTGTCACCCAGGTTGGAGTGCAGTTGCATGATCTTGGCTCACTGCAACCTCTCCCTCCCTGGTTCAGGTGATTCTGCTGCCTCAGCCTCCCGAGTAGCTGGGACTACAGGTGCACGCCACCATGAATGGCTAATTTTTGTATTTTTATTAGAGACGGGGTTTCACCATGCTGGCCAGGCTAGTCTTGAACTCCTGACCTTGTGATCTGCCTGCCTCGGCCTCCCAAAGTGAGCCACCACACCTGGCTCCAGCCAATCTTTTGCTCTATAACTCCCCGTACTTCCAAACTGCCACCTCCTGAATACTTTGTAGCAAAACCCAAACATCATGTGATTCATCTCTAAATATTTCAATTGTATGACTAAAATGTGAGATTCAGTTTTTAAAACACCACCATCATCTCTACCCACCCCCGAGCAAAATAGTCAATAATCTTTTTCTCTTTTTTTCCTTCTAAAAATTTTACTGATTCATAATAGATATACATTTTTGGGGGGGACTTGTGATATTTTGATATATTCATATAATGTGTAATTGTAATAATCAAATCCATGTAATTGGGATATCTATCACCTTAAACATTTATATTTTCTTTATACTGGAAACATTTGAATTTTCCTTTACTAGCTATTTTGAAATATACAATAGATTATTGTTTACTGTAATCACTCTACTGATTTACTGAACACCAGATCTTCTTTCTTCTACCTAACAATATATTTGCAACTGTTAATCAACTACTCTTAATCCCACCCACCACCCCCTTACCCTTCCTGACCTCTGGTAACCACCAATCTACTCTACCTTCATGGGATCTGCTTTCTTAGCTCCTACACGTGAGTGAGAACCTGCGATATTTGTCTTTCTGTGCTTGGCTTATTTCTCTTAACATAATGACCTCCAGTTCCATCTATGTTGCTGCTAATGACAGGATTTCATTCTTTTTTATGGCTGAATAGTAATTCCATTGTGTAAATATACCACATTTTCTTCATTTATCTGTTGATGGACACTCAGGTTAATTCCTTATTTTGGCATTGTGAGTAGTGCTGCAGTAACATGGAAATGCAGATATTGCTCTGATGTGTTGATTCTTTTGAATATTTTGATTCTTTTGAATATATACCCAGGAGTGGGATTGCTGTATCATATGGTAGCTCTATTTCGTTTTTTGAGGAACCTACGTACTGTTTTCCATAGTGGCTGTACTAATTTACTTTCCTACCAATAGTGTATGAGGGTTCCCCTTTCTCCATATCCTCACCAGTATCTGTTATTCCCTATCTTTTTGATGAAAGTCCTTTTAAATTGGGGTGAGATGATATCTCATTGTGATTTTCCTTGCGTTTTTCTTATGATTAGTGATGTTTAGCATTTTTAAATATTCTTGTTGGCCTTTTGTATATCTTCCTTTCAGAAATGTCTATTCAAATAATTTGCCTCTTTTAAATCATGTTTCCCCCTGTTGAACTGTTTGAGTTCCTTTTATATCCTGGTTATTAATCCCCTACCAGGTGGATAGTTTGCAAATATTTTCTTCCAGTCTGTGAGTTGTCTCTTCACTCCATTGTTTCCTTTGCTGTACAGCTTTTGCTTGATGTAATTTCATTTGTCTATTTTTGCTTTTGTTGCCTATACTTTTGAAGTTTTAGTAAAAAAAAAAAAAAAATCATTGCCCAGACAAATGTCCTGGAACATTTTCCCAGTGTTTTCTTCCAGATGTTTCATAGTTTCAGGTTCTTAGATTTAAGTCCTTAATCCCTTTTGATTTGATTTTTGTATATGGTGAGAGATAGGAGTCTAGTTTCATTCTTCTGCATGTGATTTTCCCAGCACCTTTCCCCAATATATATTCTTGGAGCCTGTCAAAAATGAATTGGCTGTATATGTGTTGATTTATTTCTGGGGTCTCTTTTCTGTTCCATTGGTCTATGTGTCTGTTTTTATGTCAGTACCATGCTGCGTTGGTTACTATAGCTTTGTAGTGTAATTTGAAGTCAGGTAGTGTGATTCCTCCAGCTTTGTTATTTTTGCTTGTGATTGCTTGGCTATTCAGGGTGTTTGGTTCCCTACAGATTTTAGGCTTTTTTTGTCCTATTTGTTTTATTTTATTTTATTTTTTTATTTTTTTATTTTTTTGAGATGGAATCTTGCTCTGTTGCTAGGCTGGAGGGCAGTGGTGTGATCTCGGCTCACTGCAACCTCCACCTCCTGGGTTCAAGCGATTCTCGTGCCTCAGCCTCCCAAGTAGCTGGGACTATAGGCACCTGCCACCACACCTATATTTGTATTTTTAGTACAGACAGGGTTTCACCATGTTGGCCAGGATGGTCTCGATCTCCTGACCTTGTGATCCACCCACCTTGGTCTCCTAAAGTCCTGGGATTACAGGCGCGAGCCACCGCGCCTGGCCTTTTTGTCCTATTTCTATGAAGAATGTCATTGGTATTTTGATAGAGATTTCATTGACTCTTTGATTGCTTTAGGTAACATAGATTTTTTTTTTTTTTTTTTTTTTGAGATGGAGTCTCGCCTTGTCACCTAGGCTGGAGTGCAGGTGCAGTGGCATGATCCTGGCTCACTATAAGCTCTGCCTCCCAGGTTCACACCATTCTCCTGCCTCAGCCTCCTGAGTAGCTGGGCCTACAGGCACCTGCCACCATGCCCGGCTAATTTTTTGTATTTTTAGTAGAGACGGGGTTTCACCGTGTTAGCCAGGATGGTCTCAATCTCCTGACCTCATGAGCCACTGCGCCCAGCCGATAACACTGATCTTTTAGCAATATTAATTCTTGCTTTCCCTCACTTTTATTCTGTGTAAATCTGTATAAGTATTTCCTTATCCAATCAGCCATTCCATGTCTTTTAATTGAAACATTTAGTCCATTTACATTCAATATTATTGGTAGGTGAGGACTTATTACTGCCATTTTGTTACTTGTGGTTAAGTGATTTTCTCTGGTAGGATCTTTTTAATTTGTTGCTTTCTTTTGTGTGTGTATTTATTGTAGGTTTTTGCTTTGTGGTTACAAAAACCGATAATATATACACTACAGATAAAAAGGAGGCTTACAAAAAAATCTTGTAACAAGTTATTTTAAACAGATGACAACTTACCTTTATTTACAAAGAATAGAAACAAATAAATAAAGGAAAAACTAAAAAACTTCTACACTTTAATTCCACCCCCTACACACATTTTGACTTTTTGTTGCCTCAATTTATGTGTTTTTATATGGCCCATCTCTTAGCAGGTTGCCATAGCTGTTACTGTTTTTTATAGATTTATCTTTTAATCTTCACACTGGAATTATGAGTGGATTGCATACTACAATTACAGTGTTAGAGTGTGCTGAGTTTGTGTATTTACTTTTACCAGTGGGTTTCAATCCTTCAAATGTTTTCTTTTTGTATGTTTGTGTTTTCTTCTTTCAGTTTGAAGAACTCCTTTTAGCATATCTTGGAAGACGTATCTGGTGGTGATGAATTTCCTCAGTTTTTGTTTGTCTGGGGCTTTATTTCTTTTTCATGTTTGAAGGATAGCTTTGCTGGGCACAGAATTCTTGGTTGGCAGTTGTCTTTTGTTTTGTTTTCCTTTTTATTGGACGGGAGGGTGGTGGGGAGATGGGGTCTCACTCTGTCACCCAGGCTGGAATGCAGTGGTGCAATCATAGCTCACTGTAACCTCAAGTTCCTGGGCTGAAGTGATCCTCCTGCATCAGCCTTCCAAGTAGTTGGGACTACAGGTGTGTTCTACCACACCCAGATAATTTTTTTATTTTGATTTTGTAGAGACAGGGGTCTCACTATGTTGTCCTGGCTGCTGTTGAACTCCTAGCCTGAAGCAATCCTCCTGCCTTGGGCTCCCAAAGTGTTGGGATTACAGGTGTGGGCCACCAAGCCTGGCAGTTTTCTTTTCTTTCAGCACTTTGAATAGGTTATCCCACTCCTTCTGTTGAGAAACCTGTTGCCAGATGAATTGGAGCTCCTTTATATGTTATTTGTTCTTTTCTCTTGCTGTTTTTGGGGTCCTTTCTTTGTCCTTGACCTTTGGGGGTTTGCTTATTATATGTGTAGTATAATATAGGATAGTTATATTTGGGTAATTATAAGGTAGTTTTATTTGGGTTTAATCTGTTTAGTGATCTCTGGCCTCCCTATACCTGGATATTTATATATTTCTCAAGATTTGGGCTGGACGCAGTAGCTCATGCCTCAAATCCCAGCACTTTGGGAGACTGAGGCAGGTGGATCACTTGAGGTCAGGAGTTTAAGACCAGCCTAGCCAACATGGTGAAACCCTGTCTCTACTAAAAATTCAAAAGTGAGCCGGACATGATGGCACATACCTGTAATCCCAGATACTCGGGAGACTGAGACGGGAGAATCACTTTTAATCCAGGAGGCAGAGGTTGCAGTGAGCCAAGATCAAGCCATTGCACTTCCGCCTGAGCAACAGAGCAAGACTCCATCTAAAAAAAAAAAAAAAAAAAAAAAGATTTGGGAAGTTTTCTGTTATAATTTTTTGAATAAGCTTTCTACTCCTTGCTCTTGCTCTGCTTCATCTTGACCATGAATAATTCTTATATTTGCTCTTTTGAGGCAATTTTCTATATCTTATAGGTGTTCTTCATTTCTCTTCTTCCTTTTCTTTTTTCTGCTCTGTGTCTTTTCCAGTAGCCTATCTTCAGACTCACTGATTCTTTTCTCTACTTGATCCATTCTGCTGTTGAGAGCCTCTAATGAATTTTTTTGTTCAGCAAATATATTTCTGAGTTCTAGGATTTCTGTTTGATTTTTTTAAATTATGTCAGCCTCCATTAAATTTTTCCGATTAATTTCTGGGTTTTTCTGTGTTATTTTAGAGATCACTGAGTTTCCTTAATACTGCAGTTTTGAATTCTTGATCAAAGAGCTTCCCTATTGCCCTCCTGTTAAGGTCAGTCCCTGGCTCCTTGCTTTGTCTGGTTTGAGGAGGTCATGGTTCCCCACTTACTGTTATTTCTTGTGAATGTACGTCTATTTCTTTGCATTGAAGGATTAGTTTTTTGTTCCAATCTTCTCTTTCTGGCTTGTTTTGGTTTTTTATTGGATATGTTTGCTCAGAAATTTTTTTCAATATACCTGTTGAATATCTTTTCGTTTTTGCTAGTTCCTTGCTTCCTTTTCAGCACTAGATGGCACCTTAAGCCCAGGTGTGCCTCAGCTCTAGCAAACTTTAGAGCGCTCCCTATCCCTGGTGAGGAAAGTCCCTAAGGGTATATACCTTGCAGTATGGGAAGGCTAGCTGGGAGTTCATACCCAGGGGCCCTGTAGGATCTACCTCCTACAACATGATCCTCCTGACCAGCCTTTCTGGTTTGGTGTCTTCTCTGTCTATGGTACAGAGGAGAGTGTCTGCTAGTCTCAACCACCGCCCATTTCTGGCTCTCCTCAGGGATATTTCTCCCTTCAGGCACTCATGATGCTTCCTGTGGATTGTGGCAGGGAGGGGTCTCCTGCCAGGGGGCCCAAGATGATGGGAAAGTTGATTGTCCACCTCAGTCTCACTTTTTCCAGTTTAGTCACTGAATTGAGGGAAATTTTTCTACATGTTTGGTGACTGGTAGATTGGGGAAGGGACATAAAGTCTGATTCTCTTACTGTCTGCATGGAGTTTTTTCACTTCTGTGTGGCCTTGGAAACTGTGTCATCCTTATATTTGGGTTCTGGGATATTGCTGGTGATAATCTTGATGTTATATATTGGTTTTTGCTTTTCTGTGAAGGAGAGTGAAGCCAGCTTGCTTGTATTCCACCATTTTGGTAACATCACTCTATTACCAATAATCTCTTTTTATTATTAGATATCTAGTCAGTGTTTGTACTTCCCTAGTTGTTTTATAACTGTTTTTGTTTTATTTGTTTTGTTTTTTACAATTTGTTTTAACTGGGGCCCAAAGCCCATAACTTGTATTTCTTTTTTTTTCTCTTTCTTTCTTTCTTTTTTTCTTTTTTTAGTCTTGCTCTGTTGTTCAGGCTAGAGTTCAGTAGTGCAATTTTGGCTCACTGCAACCTCTGCCTCCCAGGTTCAAGTGATTCTCCTGCCTCAGCTCCTGAGTAGCTGGGATTACAAGTGTGCACCACCATACCCAGCGTACCACAACCTCCTCCTCCTGGGTTCAAGTGGTTCTCCTGCCTCAGCCTCCTGAGTAGCTGGGATTACAGGCACGTGCCACTACGCCTGGCTAGTTTTTTATATTTTTGGTAGAGACGGGTTTCTCCATGTTGGCCAGGCTGGTCTCAAACTCCTGACCTCAGGTGATCTGCCTGCCTCAGCCTCCCAAAGTGTTTGGATTACAGGCATGGGCCACCACGCCCAGCCAGGTGTGCTTGTATTTCTTTAGTCTCTTTTTCTGTATGTTCTCCCTTCCTCTGTCTTACATTCTTGCAGTTATTTTGTTGTTGAAGAAACCAGAGTGTTTGTCCTGTAGAATTTCTCACAGTCTGGATTTTACTGAGCACATCTCCTTGTCATTTAATATGTTCTCTCTCTTCTATTTCCTGTAAATTGGCAGTTAGATCCAGATGCTTGATCAGATTCAGGTTAGATTTTGGGAGAGTAAGACTACATAGCCGGGCGCAGTGGCTCAAGCCTGTAATCCCAGCACTTTGGGAGGCCGAGACGGGCGGATCACAAGGTCAGGAGATCGAGACCATCCTGGCTAACACGGTGAAACCCCGTCTCTACTAAAAAATACAAAAAACTAGCCGGGCGAGGTGGCGGGCGCCTGTAGTCCCAGATACTCGGGAGGCTGAGGCAGGAGAATGGCGTAAACCCGGGAGGCGGAGCTTGCAGTGAGCTGAGATCCGGCCACTGCACTCCAGCCTGGGCAGCAGAGCGAGACTCCGTCTCAAAAAAAAAAAAAAAAAAGACTACGTAAGTGTTGTATATATTCATCAGGAGGTATATAATGTTTGGATGTTTACCTTTTTTTGTGATGTTAGAAGCTACTGCTTGTCATTGTCTAGGTTCCTTAATTGCAACATGGTGATATTTAAGATCTATTATGCTTTCTTCATTTATTAGCTGTAATACTTACATAAAGAGAAATCCCCCTTTATCATCTATTTGGTTACCCTAAGTATACTTCATATAGAAAAGTCAAGATAAAAATTTGATTATTTTCCTTTATTTACCTGTTTTCAAAATAATGAATTGTTTCATAGAATCACCAAAAGGTGATAATTTTAAAAGCCTTTTCATTTTAGTATCATTATGAGCATATGAATTTAAATGTATTTGATATATTTTGACACATTGCACATGATCTTTGATGAGTTAGGTGAGTCTTTGTCATACAAACCTAGTAATCTGGGCATCTTCCTTGATTTGTGGTATGGTAGGATGTTTCCAGGTCGTCTTGTGCATTTCCTGCCCTAGACCTGAAATTAACCATTTCTTCAAGAAGCCCTATTACTATAGTGAAAATGACATTTAGAGACCAGAATTTGGTCACTGGGTGTATACCTCACTATTAGGTTGACTTTTGTTACCAGGCTAAGATGTTTGTATTTTTTAAAGATAAAATATACCATGAGTTCATACTGATAATTCTAATTCATGTTCAGGATGACAGAGTTTTTACTTAACCTTATTCATCTCCTTTAAAACATACCGAAGAATCCTTTGTACTTGGAGGTCAGTTTGGCTGTATATAAGATCACTGGTTTACATCTTTCTTTGTGTTTCTAAAATATGCTATACTATTGTTTTTTTGGCATAAAGTGGTGCTTTCAGAAAGTGTGGTGAAAATCTGATTCTCTTTACCTAATTAGTGACTTGGTCTTTTTGTCAGAATGCCCAAAGTTTTTTGTTTGTTTTGTTTTCCTTTTTCTTTTTTCCTTTTTTTCTTTTTTTTTTTTTTTAAGTCTAGTTGTTTTACTAGACTGTGTCTTAGTGTTGGCTGTTTTGGATCAGTTTTCCAATATATGTATGTACCTTTAAAAAAAAAAACTTTGGCTGGGCGCAGTGGCTCATGTCTGTAATCCCAGCACTTTGGGAGGCCGAGACGGGTGGATCACCTGAGGTTAGGAGTTCAAGACTAGCCTGGCCAACATGGTGAAACCCCATCTCTACTAAAAATATGAAAATTAGCCAGGCATGGTAGCGTGCACCTGTAATTCCAGCTACTCAGGAGGCTGAGGCAGAAGAATCACTTGAACCTGGGAGGCAGAGGTTGCAATGAGCAGAGATCTCACAAGACTCTGTCTCAAAAAAAAGAAAAAAAAAAAGTTGTAAATAGCTTTTTGGTATAGCTTTAAAAATAGCAGTTTTATTAGGATATAATTTCATACCATAAAATTCACTCTTTAACTGTACAATTCAGGGATTTTTTAAGTAATCACAGAACTGTGCATCTATCACCACTACGTAATATCAGAACATTTTTGTCACCCCAGAAAGAAACCCTGTACTCCTTAGCAGCCACTCCCCATCTCCCCTTTCTCAGACTCTGGCAAGCACTAATCTGCTGATTTTTGTTTTTAGAGTTGTGTATTCTGAATATTTAACATGAATAGAATCATACAATATGTGGCCTTTTGTGACTGGCCTATTTCATTTAGCCTGATGTAGTTTTTTGTTGTTGTTGGTTTTTAGGCTAGTGTTTTAAAGGTTCATTCATGTTGTAGCATATATCAGTACTTTATTCCTTTTTATGGCTGAATAATATTCATATTTTGTTTATTCATTCATCAGTTGATGGACATTTGAGTTGTTTTCACTTTTGGCTGTTATGATTAGTGCCTCTGTGAACTTTGGTGTACAGGTCTTTGCATGGACATATTTTCAACTTGCTTGGGTATATATCTAGAAGAAGTAGAATTGCTGGGTCATGTGGTGCTCTGTATTTAACATTCCGAGGAACTGCCAAACTTGTTTCCAACAGGTCTGCACCATTTTAACCAGCACTGTATATAGCATTGTAATTTCCCGACATCCTTGCCCAATACATGTTTTTGTCTATCTTTATTTTAGTCATCCAAGTGGATGTGAAGTGTTATATCCTTGTGGTTTTGGTTTGTATTATACTGATGCCTAATGATATTGGACATCTTCTCATGTGCTTATTGGCCACTTTTATGTCTTTTTTTTGGAGAAATGTCTGTTCAAATATTTTGCCCATTTAAAAATTGTGTTGTCTTTTTATTGTTTATTTGAAAGAATTATTTTTATATTCTAATATGAGTTTATTGTCAGATATACACTTTGCAAATACTTTCTCCCAATCTGTGACTTGTCTTTTTAATTTCTTGATGTCCTTTGAAGCACTCTTTTTTTTTTTTAAGGAAATCTGATTTATTTGTGTTTTCTTTTGTCATTTGTGATTTTGGTGTCAAACCTAAGAAATTATTGTTTAATCCAAGGTCAGAAAGATTTACTCATTTTTTTATACAAGTTTAATCATTTTCTCTCTGAGGTTAGGCTTATGATCCATTTTTTGTTAATTTTTGCATATGGTATGAGGTAAGGGTCTGTATTAGTGTCCTAGGTCTGCGGTAACATTACCATAAACTGAGTGCTTAAAACAACAAATTTATTTTCTTCCAGTTCTGGAGGCTGGAAGTCCAAATTAAGGTGTTGGCAGTTCCTTCTGGAGTGTCTGAGGGAAAATCCATTCTGTGACTCTCCTCCAGCTTCTAGTGGTGGCTGGAAGTCCTTTTCACTCCTTGACTTATAGATACATCCCTCCAGTCTCTGCTTCCATCCTCATGTGGCCTTTTCCCTCTGGGTGTCTCTATATGTCACCTTCTTTTCCGTCTCTCATAAGGACACCCATCACTGCATTTAGGGCTCACCCTAACTTAAGATGATCTCATCTCAAGATTCCTACCATCATTATATCTGCAAAGGCCCTTATTTCAAATAAGTTCTCATTCTGAGATTCTGGGTCGAGTTATCTTTTGAGGACCACAATTCAACCCACTGTTGGTATCTAACACCATTCTTAGTACTTTTGTTGAAAATCAACCAACCACTGATGTATGGGTTTATTTCTAGACTCTCAATTCTGTTCCACTGATCTGTAGGTCTATTCTGTGTCAATACGATACAGTGTTGATTATGTATATGTCTTTATGTAGTTTGAAGTTGTTATTATTGTTATTTTTGAGACGGAATCTTGCTCTGTCGCCCAGGCTGGAGTGCTGTGGTGCAATCTTGGCTCACTGCAAGCTCTGCCTCCCGGATTCACACCATTCTCCTGCCTCAGCCTCCTGAGTAGCTGGGACTACAGGTGCCCGCTACTATGCCCTGCTAATTTTTTATATTTTTAGTAGAGACAGGGTTTCACCATTTTAGCCAGGATGGTCTCGATCTCCTGACCTCATGATCTGCCTCTTCTGGTCTCGTGATCTGCCTGCCTTGGCCGCCCAAAGTGCTGGGATTACAGGCATGAGCCACTGCACCCTGCCTAAAGTCATCTTGAATTATAGAGTTTAGTGCTGTGTTCATTTGTTTTTTTCCCTTTGATTTCCTATTTCATATGTTGAATCTTCTTGTCTGTCTTTCATATTTATCTTTTTGTCATATTTATCATTTTTTTGTCCAGAATCCATTTTCAGTCTCTTCATTTCTTTTTGATTTTTTAAAATTTTATTTTATTTTATTTTTAAGTTCTGTTGGACTTGATTCTTTTTTATTTTAAAAAAAATTCTTGGCCGGGCGCGGTGGCTCAAGCCTGTAATCCCAGCACTTTGGGAGGCCGAGACGGGCGGATCACGAGGTCAGGAGATCGAGACCATCCTGGCTAACACGGTGAAACCCCGTCTCTACTAAAAATACAAAAACTAGCCGGGCGAGGTGGCAGGCGCCTGTAGTCCCAGCTACGCGGGAGGCTGAGGCAGGAGAATGGCGTAAACTCAGGAGGTGGAGCTTGCAGTGAGCTGAGATCCGGCCACTGCACTCCAGTCCAGGCGACAGAGCGAGACTCCGCCTCAAAAAAAATAAATAAATAAAAATAAAAAAATAAAAAAATAAAAAAATAAAAAAAATTCTCTTTTTTGGCTGGGCACAGTGTCTTACGCCTGTAATCCCAGCACTTTGGGAGGCTGAAGTGGGCAGATCAACTGAGTTCAGGAGTTCAAGACCGGCCTGGTCAACATGGTGAAACCCCATCTCTACTAAAAAAACAAAAATTAGCTGGGCGTGGTGGTGGGGGCCTATAATCCCAGCTACTCGGGAGGCTGAGGCAGGAGAATCACTTGAACCTGGGTGGCGGAGGTTGCAGTGAGCCAAGATTGTGCCATTGCTCTCCAGCTTGGGCAACAGCGCAAGACTCCATCTCAAAAAAATAAAACAAAACAGACAAACAAAAAATTCCCTTTTTTAAATCTCTTTTTTTACTTTAAGTAGTTAGCTATTATGTTTATTTGCATTTGTGTCTTGCCAGTTTAGTTTTTATTTCTGAAATGTCTTTTTTAAAAATTTTTCTCTCCTGGATTCTGTCATTTTTTTGTATAATTTTTCTTTTTCGAAGTCACCTAATTTCTAAGTATATAATTTGGATTTATTTACTTATTCATAACTTTTACTCTTTCTTAATTTTCTGAACTTGTTTTAAATCTCATTTTGTTAGCATTTCTTTTTCAGCTACTGGCATTTTCTCCCTAGTGTGGGATTTGTCCTGGCAGGCTTCAGTTTGTTAGTTGCAAGAGATTATAGGGACCATCTCCCAGAGTGTTCTTATACTGTCAGAGCTTCCCCAAGGATTTTAAAAAATATATGTTGATAACCATTACTTTTGAAACGTTAGAGCATTGAAAAGGGAAGTGGAATGAAATAGTCCTATTGGGTCAGTCCATGTCACCAGACAGTGTTGTAGAAAATCATGCGCTGCTGACAGAGGTGGCAGGCAGCCAGAGGACCACTGACTTCTCTAATCCAGAGCTCTAAATGTGCCACTAAGAGACTTCCTAGCTATCAAGTGAGAAAGTCATAATACTGGCTGCTTTGGTAAATATAAATCTCTTAGACGGGTATAATTTAAAGATGCTGGAACATATAATATTTAATGTGATATGATCTAAAACTATAGTTTTATTTAAAGGCAAACTCCTTATTTTTGTATGGCATAATTCAAAATTTTAAAGTAACTTAAAAAGCAGTCACTTTAGGATTTAGTTTGTCTATTAATTTATACCTGCCCTCCGTCCTTTTATGACTCTCCCTTCATGTCTAAAGTGTTCTGGTACAAACACTTGTTTGTTTAGCAAATACTGTGTTTACTTTTTAGAAAGCGTTTTCTCATGTGTATCTCAGATAATTACAGTAATCTTTCCCCCCAGTTTTTGGATGAAGAAACTAACACTGAGGGGGCGAGGTGGCCTCCCAGGCTCAGAGGGCGATTCAGAATCCAGACCTGGTGTTCCTTACGCAGTACCAAGGCGCTGCAGATTAGTTGTCTTGCGGATCTTCCACAAGGGAGAGTGCCAAAGTGTTTTTGCCTTGCACACACTACCTGTTCAACACTTAGCGACGAGGGTGTCATGTGTGCTCAGGCAACTCCCACCCTTCTTCCTTTTGCTCAAGAGGCTTGGATTCCAGACTCCCTGGTGCAAGACAGCCCAGTGAGAGGCTGGAGGAGGGCAGAACTTGGCAGAGAGGATGCCTGAGGGAAAGAGGAGCAAGGAAGAGGGGAGGCAGAAAGCATGACCCACCACACTGACTTCGACAGCTTTTAACATGTTTTTGAGAGATCCAAATTGCAAGTGAGCTTGGAGTCCCTCCTTTATGGCTACTTGAAATCTACCTCTTTAATGTGACACCCACAGAGATGGGCCATGTGGGACTTGGGTTCATCGAGGCTGCCTTATCGAAGGTTCTAAATTCTGGAGAATGATGGAAAGTCACTTTGGTCCTTAGCTCTATAATTTGAGAGGATGATAATACTACTATTATTCATTTGAACTTAAGAACCTTGTCAAAGCAGGAAAAACAACTATTGGTTTTTCTTGGGATGACTGAATGACCTTTTTCTCTTCAGTTGCTGATTTTGTAGGGTTAGATCCCAGAATTGCTGCATGGCTTATAGATCCTAGTGATGCCGTACCCTCTTTTGAAGATTTAGTAGAAAAATACTGTGAAAAATCCATTACGGTTAAAGTGAACAGCACATATGGAAATTCCTCAAGAAATATTGTGGTGAGTTGTTTAAGATAAGGTTTTCTCAACCTTAATACATCCTTTTTTTTCTGGAAGTTTTTCTACTTTTTTGATAGCCTAATAGTAAAAAGAATGTTGTCAACATTCATTTTCACTTATTCAGCACAAATAATCCTGACCTTGGCGTTTCTGGTGGAGAATGTTGAATAAGGATGGGTGATGGCTGTTCTTCCATGACACCTGTTCCTAGGAAATCTGCCCTTAGTGTGACTCTTCCAGACGACTCTCTGGTGTCAGTGTCCCCTGCTCCATGAACAGAAAGTCACTCGTTGATAAATCCTTAGTGCTGGTGATATGGCCACAGTGCCAGAGGTCCTGGGATGGCCACTTTTTTTTTTTTTTTTTTTTTTTTGAAACAGAGTCTCGCTGTGTCGCCCAGGCTGGAGTGCAGTGGCCGGATCTCAGCTCACTGCAAGCTCCGCCTTCTGGGTTTATGCCATTCTCCTGCCTCAGCCTCCCGAGTAGCTGGGACTACAGACGCCCACCACCTTGCCTGGCTAGTTTTTTGTATTTTTTTAGTAGAGACGGGGTTTCACCGTGTTCGCCAGGATGGTCTCGATCTCCTGACCTCGTGATCCGTCCGTCTCGGAGGATGGCCACTTATGTGGAGAGAATGGTCAGAAATGCCCTGGGTCTCAGGCTGGGTGCAGCGGCTTATGCCTGTAATCACAGCACTTCAGGAGGCCGAGGTGGGCAGATCACTTGAGGACAGGAGTTCAAGACCAACCTAGCTAACCTGGTGAAACCCTGTCTCTACTGAAAATATAAAAATTGGCCAAGGATGGTGGCGGGTGTCTGTAGTTCCAGCTACTTGGGAGTCTGAGGCAGGAGAATTGCTTGAACCTGGGAGGCAGAGGTTGCAGTAAGTTGAGATCGTGCCCCTGAACTCCAGTCTGAGTGACAGAGAGAGACTCTGTCTCAAAAAAAAAAAAAAAAAAAAGAACTGTCTTGGGTCTTTCTCCAGGCCCTCCCCTGCTAGAGATTCCCCCTCGTTATCAGGAAACACCATCTGGAGAAACAAAGGCACTCACAGCTTCTAGAACTGTGCCTGGAACCCAGAGAGAGACTTCTCAGCAGGCCCCAGAGGAGAGGTGTCTAGTGGTGGCAGTGTGGTCACAGTTGGGGCCACTCTGTTCAGGCTTTCTAGTTAGCTGTCAGTGAACAGTTAACATGGTAAAATCACTGCTGGAAGAACACACAGGCTACTGAGGCAGCTCAAACAATCAGAGCAAAGCAAGAGGTGATGTGAGCGTG
Source organism: Piliocolobus tephrosceles (assembly GCF_002776525.5). Taxonomy (NCBI): domain Eukaryota; kingdom Metazoa; phylum Chordata; class Mammalia; order Primates; family Cercopithecidae; genus Piliocolobus; species Piliocolobus tephrosceles. Next base: position 182,519,155 of record NC_045436.1, read on the forward strand.
TGCCATGTGCTGGGCACTAAGCTAGGGGTAAGAGGTGATGTGAGCGCGTGCCATGTGCTGGGCACTAAAACTAAGCTGGGGGTAAGAGGTGATGTGAGCACGTGCCATGTGCTGGGCACTAAGCTGGGGGTAAGAGGTAATGTGAGCGTGTGCCATGTGCTGGGCACTAAAACTAAGCTGGGGGTAAGAGGTAATGTGAGCGCGTGCCATGTGCTGGGCACTAAAACTAAGCTGGAGGTAAGAGGTGATGTGAGCCCGTGCCATGTGCTGGGCACTGAGCTGGGGGTAAGAGGTGATGTGAGCCCATGCCAGGCACCAGGCACTGAGCTGGGGATATTTGCTTCATGTACTTCATCCTCACAGACCATCTATGATGTGAAGATTTGTACCAATAGGGGTTTGGGGTTATAAGTTGCAAAAATGTACTCTCCCTTAATATAAAAAGAGATTTATCAGAAGGATATGGGGTAGCCAACAGAGTCAGAGGAAAAGTAGTACCAGGCCTTGGGAAGAACAGGAGCCAGGTGGCCCTGGGTCCCAGGGAGCTGGAACCGGTAGGCATGGTGGCAGCACTGAACCATGACTTTTTCTCTTGTCCAAAAGTCAAAGTTTGAGCACTTGGAGAGTGTTTTCTTTCCCTCCTTGTACCATGTGTCTACACGCCACCAAGGAGGCCAGGCATCTTGATTAGTATTCCTACCCAGAATCCATGCTGTCAGGCAGGGAGACTTCTCAAACACAAGCTGAGATATTAGAAAGAGGAGTTGTCCATCTCAGAACTATCAGTCCCAGTTTACAGATGAGAAAACTGAGGTGTAGAAAGGTTAACATACATGTACCTTGCCCAGGGTCAAATTGAGGCCAGGGTTCAACTCATCCACACTCCAGGCAGAAAAGAGACAGCTTCAGATGCAGTTCTGTTTATGTCTCATCAGCCAGATATGTGTCTGTAGTTGAGCCATGCAGTGCATGGATGAGGATGGAAGATGGAAGTCCAGCCATTAATCTACATGATCACAGATTACACCCTTCTCTCCAAAGAGGTGGCATGAATTGTTCAGATAAATAGAAGAGAGTTCCAGGTAGAGGGAGCAGCAGGGATATAGTAAGACTCTCAGAGAACATGGTGCCTTTGTGGAGGACAGCAAGACCCACCTGGGGAGAAGCAGGCATGGCTGTGGGGAGCCAGAGAAAATGTAGGGGCTCCTCGTGCAGCTGCGCCATACCAGGGAGCCGGGCCTGTCCTGGGGCTATTCAGACTAGGAGTCACATGGTCAGCTTTGGGGTGCGGAAGGCTCCTGCAGGCAGCCAGGTAGATTCTCCCAAGTGGCAGTTAAGAACTTGACGTGGAGGGACTCTTCCATAGGATGTTCTCCCGACATTCACGGGAGAGCCACAACCAAGATGACTAGAAAACAATGCCAAGTGGTGTGCGGCTAGCCACTCGTCCCATGGGATGTTCACTCTAATCTCAGGCCTTTAGCAGAAAACTGAGTCTGAGTGGGCTGGAGTTGGGGGATTTGTTTGACAGAATGGGGTGTTGAAGAGGTCCTGGTGCTCCATGTTAGGGGAAGGATAATTAGACTCTGTATTGAGGGGTGCATCTCATCCCATCTCCCTCTTTGTCAGCCAAACACAGACGCTTGTTTGTCAGCTCCCAGGGCCTCTGTGTGCATCTCCTGGGGTAAGAATGGAGGGGTAAGTGAGGAGCGTGGCAGCAGCTGTGCGCGGGTACAAAGTGGTAAGGCTGAGAGAATGGAGCTGTGGACTCCAGAGAGGCCAGGTCTGCATTCTCCTCTCCCTACTACCATTTAATCATTGCACCTGAGACATTAGGCTTCTTTGTGATTCTGTTTCTCAATCTGTAAAATAAGGAAATACCCTAGGTTGGGAGGAAGTGTCCAACTATGGATAGCTTGCACTTGCACAGTAGAAGCACTTTCTACAGACAGGAACTTGTCCAGTTGAGGTGTTTGGTGATACTACCACATACATGACATCTGCCATTGAAAACCTCATGGGCTTTTACTAGGAAACAGTTTTCGAGTCATGTCAGTTCCAGACTGTGATGAGTACTGCCACCAAGTTTATCTGATTTTTAAAAATACTTTTGCTCTTTTAAAGAATCAGAATGTACGTGACAACCTGAAGATACTCTACAGACTTACAATGGACCTTTGCTCTAAAATGAAGGCAAGGCATTTTATTATAATTTCTGGCTGACAGAGGCTCACAAGAGATGTCTTTTCATTTGCACCTGCACTCCCAGGGAGCAACCCTGCACTGTGTTTGAATGTGAAGAAAACGAAACATTGAGTTCTAAGAACAAATTAACCTGTGCATTACTCAGAAAAGGGTAGTCTGGAATGATAAGACCTGAAGTTTTAAAAATGCTTTCTCTAGGTTGAAAACAATTGTAATATTTTTTAGAGCCTCCTCTTTCAGTGGAATGTTTCCAGTGCCATAGTTAATGTAAAAGCTGAGCATTGATTTTGATTAACAGTGGGATGGATGTAGTTTCACTCAACGAGAGTCTTCCTGGGAAGCAGACAGCCACTGCAATGAACAACCAAGAAGTGCTGAGTGGAGGAAGGAACTGTGTCCAGAGGCCAGGGAGGGCAAAGGGAACCAGCCAGAAGGAGAAGCCTTCAGGGACAGGCAGTAGCTCAGCCCGTTTCCCTCCCTTCTGTCCTCAGTGCCCAATCTGAAGGCAGAGAAGTGGCCCGGGTGATGTGACCTGGAGGGGCCTGCCCCGCCTTATGGACAAGGGCAGGGCAGAGAATGGGTCTGGAGGGGCAGGAGGGAACATGAGGGCAAGAGTTGGAGGATGGAGCCTGGGACTCTCTCATGGCAGCAGGAAAAATAAAAATGATGAGACTCATGAAGAGCACAGGAAGGCCCAGATAAATAGAGTTTCCGTGCTCTCAGGGGAGGTGGCCTGGAATAAAGATTCTAATGTTCCCCAAATTAATCCATAGTGGCAATGAAAAATCAATGAGAATTATTGGTAAATTTTGGGAATTCAGTAAGCCTATTCTGAAATTAAAATGGTAGTCTAAAAGTCCACAAATGCTTAAATCAATCTTCAAAATGAAGAAGAGTAAAGAAAATTGAGGATGGGGCTTGGCCTATCAGCTATTTCTTTTTATTTCTTTTTTGCCACTTCCAGTGTTTGACTTGAACCTATCTATATTTCTAAATATCTCTACCAGATCTTGGTAATAAAAAGCCTACTTAAGGGAAATAGGTTTATTGGGAAGAGCAAGCAAGAGGGGTAGAAGTTGGGTAGGAGACCAGCCATGCTCATGATAGGGGTCTCATTTATTCTAGCTCAACAAAATTAAGTCGGCTTTTTGGTCAGGCGCAGTGGCTCTTGCCTGTAATCCCAGAACTTTGGGAGGCCGAGATGGGCAGATCACTTGCGGTCAGGAGTTCACAACCAGCCTGGCCTACATGACGAAACTCTGTCTCTACCAAAAATGTTTAAAAATTAGCCTGGCGTGGTGGGGGGTTCCTGTAGTCCCAGCTACTCAGGAGGCTGAGACAGAAGAATCGCTTGAACCCGGGAGGTGGAGGTTGCAGTGGGCCAAGATCGCACCACTGCACTCCAGCCTGGGCGACAGAGCAAGACGCTGTCTCAAAAAAAAAAAAAAAAAAAAAAAAAAATAGGCTTTTCAATAAAATGTAGATATAATAATATTTAAATTGACATCGATATTATTTGTTCCTATTAAACAGGAGTATGGTTTATGGCAACTATTTTGTACTTTGGAGCTTCCTTTGATACCAATTTTGGCAGGTAAGTTACCATAAAGATGAAGTACAGCCATTCTTCTAGAGGGTTCTTCACATTGTTTGGGATGAATATTTCTCTGTACCTTATTTAGGAGTAGATAGTGTATCTCATGTACACCGGAGAGGTAGCAAGCCTATTATTTTCCCTTTCTGTATGTAGTGAGGGGTTGGACTGCATTCCCCCTTGGTGTGGAAAGACTAGAGGTTCTGACATTTTGGTCATATGGGATCCCTACTGTGCTGCCTGGCCCAGAAGTAGTAGGCTTCTCTAGGTGTTTTATGTGTTAGTGGTTGTCTCTCATTCTGGTTTGCTGTCCTTATAACCTTGAGAACCTTCCTGCAAGAACTGATGCAGGGCTCTCTTCTGCTTTTGCCTTTGACGCAGGTCCTGATGGGCACCACGTCAGCCAGGGGGCATTCACAGTGTGGGCAGGGCCAGGCTGGCCATTACAGTCCCCTCGCCCACTCACACCTCAAAGGCCAGCTCTGTCAATGCACCCATTTGCCTGTATGACACAGGGATCCTGACAGATCCTGTGCAGAGGTTGGCATGCAGCAGGTGCTGAGTAAATGGCAGTTGCAGTCATTATTGTCCTCATCAGGGAGTGAAGCATTTTAGCATTTAGTAAAAAGGATACATTAATGCAAATATGATCTGGTTTGGGTTTTGAATCACAGTGATGGAAAGCCACGCCATTCAGGTGAACAAAGAGGAGATGGAGAAGATGTCAGCACTTCTTGGGGTAAGTTATTATTCCAGATGGTGTGTACTGGCCATCTCTTTCCTACATGAGATAGTTGTGTTGGCAGGTCTAGAGTAGATTCTTCTTGTCTTCTCTTCCTGGTTTGATGTTGACAGTTCTTCTCCCTCTTTCTGACTCCTACAGGGGAGAACCAAGCACTGAAAAGACCTAAACAGCATCTAGTGCATGTGTGTCCGGGGAGTTCTTTAATGGCTCCTCAGGATCCTTCTCAAAAGTTAAGTTTTTCTTACAGGGATATTGTCCCCTGTAGTTTGGTGAAGGAATTCTTGGGTTTCTTGAAAAATAAAAATACAGAGATGTGTAAAGATGCATGAAAAAATACATAAAAATGCTCTACTTCAGTTTTCTTAAGAAAACACATGTAGATAGAGAGTGGAAAGATAGACACAGAGACTGGGGAGGGTGAGCAGTGGGGAGGGCGAAGATGAAGAGAAGTGGGCTAAAGGGTACAAACATACAGTAAAATGAAAGAAATTCAGTGTTTGATAGCAGCATAGGATAACTGTACTTAACACAAAGGTATTGAGGTCGAATGATGGGCGCTTTGAATACCCTGACTTGACCACCACACATTATATACACGTAATGCATTTTCTCTTATACCGCATACATCTGCACAAATTTTTTAAAAAGTCTGAATAAACCACATGCCAGGAGCATCTTTAAAATAAAATGTTTAAGGAAACCCTAATATAACCATCACCTGGCTCAAAGCATAGAATTTCCAGAGCCCTGTGTGCTTTCCCTATGGGAACCCCTTTCCTGCTGCCAAAAGTAACTGTAACCCTGACTTTTGTAGCCTTTTCATTGTTGCTCTTCTTTCTAGCTTTCCCACTTCAAAGCCTAAACAATGTCGTTTAGCTTTGCTTTTGAACTGTAAGTAAACTGTGATTTACATGTAGCCTTTCACCCAGCCTTCTACATCTCAGCTCCACCTGTAGTTCTGTGTGTCACGCAGTGCTGTGGAATTTTCTGTTGTGGACTGTGCTGCCCTTGGTGTCTCTGTCCCACTGCCAATAGGCGTGTGGTTGTTTCCAAGTGGCTGTCATTACAAACGACGCTGTACCTCTGAGTGCATTCCCTGTGCCTGTGGGCACAGCTTTCTGGGGGCTATGAGGTGACGAGTGTGCTGGGACACAGGGAATCTGTTGCTTAGTTTTATTCAATAATGCCCAATGGCTTCCCAGAGTCTCACCCATGAGAATGCATACGGGATCCCGTTCTTGCACATCCTCACTTCCCCTGGCTACATTTACATTGTGGCCATTTTGGTGAGGCTATAATGATACCTCGTTATGAGTTTTGTCTATTTTCCTGATTACTACTGTCAACCAAGAAGAGGTGAAAGACCAGACTGCAAAGCAGTTAGACAAGGTATTATTGGGGTCTTAGAAATTGCAATTCAGGAGACACAGGTTCAGCTAAAGGCCAATATGCGTTCTCAAGAGAGGAAGGGGAGTCGAGATTTTTCAGAGGAAGCTAAGGGTGAATACACAGTTGTTGTGAAAGAATGATCATTGGTGGAGGTGGCTGGCTCAGTGCATGAGTCCGTTGAGCTCATTGGTTGTCACTCTTCAGGAGTTGCAGCACTGGCAGAATCCAGCTATTTTCCAGGATGTTGTGGTCATTGCAGTTTGGCCCAGTTCAGAGGTTCAAGGCAAGTCCTTGTTTTTTGTTTTGTTTTGTTTTGCAGGGTTGCAGGTCATATAGGTAGTCCTTAGAATGGCCTCCTGACTTCATTTTAGAGCCTTGGACCAGAATGATACCATTTTGCATGTTGCATGTCACATTCCCCACTTTTGCTCAAAATCTGACATGTGGAAGCATCACTGATCAGTTATTGGTTGGTCAGCCACAAATTTGTTATCTCTTTTCCCCAGAACTAGAACTGCCTGTTTAGAGTGTCTTATCTCACAGAGGGGGGTTGTTGAAAGTCAGTGTGCAATATGGCTTCAGAGATGAGTGAACTTTGAGTAACAAGAGAGCTGTTTTAATAAGGAGGCCTGCATTATATTATATGGTGATTAGCTGTATATCAGGAGAGCCGCACATTTTATTAACATGTCTAAATTCATTCCTCAGTCTTCTTTTCTGAAATAGATAATGAGATTTCAGGAACCACATAGAAGACAATTGTATTTCTTTTGGTAAGAAGCTTTCTTAGCCAGATAAGAAAATTCCAGAGACAGAGTTCCTGCCTGCTCTTGGAGTGGGAAGAAGAAGACAAGATTAGAAGGATCTAGATTCTAAGACGTATTCCTGGAGCCTTTCAGTTCTCAAAAGCATTCAGCATGCCAAATCACCATATGTGAGGGATCATCTTCTGCACCTCAACATTCCCTTTTCTGAAGCTCCCATGGAGGCTTCACACAGTAACAGCTGCGTTGATGGATGTGTAGAGAAAAATTGATTTACCTGAGGGGCAAAAGGTCATATTAGACCACTCTCCCATTTCTGGGAATTGGTCAGTTCAATTAAATAGTTGTGTCTTATTTCAGAAGACGGCATTGTGGACAGCCTCACAAATGGAAGAAAAGCAAAGGTTAATGTTGGGAACATTCTTTGAAAAGGTTTTCTTGGAGGCCAGGTGCGGTGGCTCCCGTCTGTAATCCCAGCACTTTGGGAGGCCGAGGTGGGTGGATTATCTGAAGTCAGGAGTTTGAGACCAGCCTGACCAACATGGTGAAACCCCATCTCTACTAAAAATACAAAATTAGCCGGGCGTGGTGGTGCATGCCTGTAATCCTAGCTACTCAGGAGGCTGAGGCAGGAGAATCGCTTGAACCCAGGAGGCAGAGGTTGCGGTGAGCCGAGATCGTGCCATTGCACTCCAGCCTGGGCAACAAGAGCAAAACTCCATCTCAAAAAAAAAAAAGAAAAAGTTTTGGAGTCCAGAGGACAGTCAGTTGAGGTGCCTATATGTTAGACTTGAACCTGCTCATGACTCTTGGGGATCCATGAGAAAAATAGAAGAACCCCCCCAAAGTCAAGAATCACACACCCATTAAACCAGTTTTTAAATTAGTGGTTCTTCTCCTGAATTAAAGGACTTACATCTCCATGAGACCAGAGTAGAGTGTCTTCTTTTTTTTTATAAGTTCCGCAGGGAATCCAAAGCAGGCAGTTTGAATGTACAAAGGATGTTAATGTTGTTCAGGCCAGATTTTTGTTGTTTAATTTCATCAAGAGAATTTCTGAGGCTAGCCATGACACTATTATGTGTCCTTTTAAATTTATTTATTTTATTTTATGTATTTATTTATTTTTTGAGACAGAGTGTCACTCTTATCTCCCAGGCTGAAGTACAGTGGCGCAATCTTGGCTCACTGTAACCTCCACCCTCCAGGTTCAAGCAATTCTCCTGCCTCAGCCTCCCAAGTAGCTGGGATTACAGGCATGTGCCACCATGCTCAGCTAATTTTGTATTTTTAGTAGAATCAGGGTTTCACCATGTTGGTTGGGCTGGTCTCGAACTGCTGACCTTAAGTGATCCACCCACCTTAGCCTCCCAAAGTGTTGGGATTACAGGTGTGAGCCACCCCGCATGGCCTTTTTTTTTTTTTTTTTTTTTTTTTAATTTTTGAGACAGAGTCTCACTCTGTCCACCCAGGCTGGAGTGCAGTGGCATCATCCTGGCTCACTGCAACCTCCGCCTCCCAATCAAAAGCAATTCTCCTGCCTCAGCCTCCCAAATAGCTGGTATTACAGTTGCCCACCACCATGCCCATTAATTTTGTCTTTTTAGTAGAGATAGGGTTTCACCATGTTGACCAGGCTGGTCTTGAACTCCTAACCTCAAGTGATTCACCCGCCTCGGCCTCCCAGAGTGCTGGGTTTGTAGGTGCAAGCCACCGCACCTGGCCTAATTTTTGTTTTTAAAAACGGGGCCTTGCTCTGTCAACCAGGCTGGCGTGCAATGCTGCAATCATAGCTCACTGCAGCCTCAGACTCCTGGGCTCAAGCCATCCTCTTGCCTCAATCTCCCGAGTAGCTGAGATTACAGGTACATGCCACCATGCCTGGCTAATTTTTTTTTTTTAAGATGAGTATGTTGACCGGGCGCAGTGGCTCAAGCCTGTAATCCCAGCACTTTGAGAGGCCGAGATGGGCGGATCACAAGGTCAGGAGATCGAGACCATCCTGGCTAACACGGTGAAACCCCGTCTCTATTAAAAAATACAAAAAACTAGCCGGGCAAGGTGGCGGGCGCCTGTAGTCCCAGCTACTCGGGAAACTGAGGCAGGAGAATGGCGTATACCCGGGAGGCAGAGCTTGCAGTGAGCTGAGATCCGGCCAGTGCACTCCAGCCTGGGAGACAGAGCAAGACTCCGTCTCAAAAAATAATAATAATAATAATAAGATGAGTATGTTGCCCATCCTGGTCTTGATCACCTGGGCTCAAGTGATCCTCCCGCCTCGGCCTCCTAAAGTGCTGGGATTACAGGTGTGACCCACGACACCCAGCCTATTATGTGTCTTTCTTAAAAAAATGGATCCTCCCATAAGTACAAATAAAGCAACTGTTTAGAATGAGAGATATCAAAAATATTTTATGGGAGTTTTTCTAATTTAAAGATCCACTATTTGGCTACTGATGGTTAGAATTTCCAGTGGTATACTTATTCCAGTAGCTACCCAATCCAATAAGCTGCCTCTTCATGGAAAACCCAGGAGGTAATTTTCCAGGTTTAGAATAAGTTTTTACCATATAAGCAAGAGAGTACAGAGCGTGACAATGGATGGGAGGGGTCGGGGTAGAAGATGCTTCTGGGGTTGTTTTTTTTTTTTTTTTTTTTTTTTTCTAGTTTAGAGAGTCTTTGAGCTAATTGGGCATTGTTATCTCTTAGGAACATTAGTTTAGTTCCCTGGATTCTTTTAGATGCCTCAAGATACCAAAGTAAAGTGGCTGTTCCACTCAGGCTGTGTAATCTTTTGTTTTAGCCCTTATAATTGTCTGCGGAGGAAAACAAATTTTGGGAGATCAAAGATGCCCAGATTGGCCATTGTAATTCCAAATCACTTTCAGTGATGTTGGTTCAATAAAGAAATTTATAAGATAAAGGACCATAATTTTTGTACAGAAAATCAGCAGAAATTCCAGAAGGGGGTGACTCAGCACCTGTACTTTCAGAAGCAGAAGTCACCGTGAGTGCTCACCAAAAAGGGAAAAGTCGCTCTGTCAACAGCCAGCAGCAAAGGACAGACACCCAGTAAAGGTCTGAACCTCAGCTGAGGTGGGGTGTTCAGGGAAACCAGCGGATTCTCCACCAGGGTCCCAGGCCTTCAGGGAGGTGATAGGACACAAGGGGTTCCTGCAAGTATCATGCTCAAATCTGTGGCAGTGCCAGAATGCAGAGGAGAGATGCTTTGTGTCCTACTTCTGACACCATTTAATGTCAACCAAGAAAAGGCAAAAACCAGCCTGAAAAGCAGTAAAACAAGGCATTTATTGGGGTCTTAGGAATTGCAATTTAGGGGACACATTCAGCTAAAGGCCAAATTGTGTTCCAAAGAGAGGAAGGGGAGTCGAGATTTTTCAGAGGAAGCTAAAGGTGAATACACAGTTGTTGTGAAAGAATGATCATTGGTGGAGGTGGCTGGCTCAGTGCATGAGTCCGTTGAGCTCATTGGTTGTCACTCTTCAGGAGTTGCAGCACTGGCAAAATCCAGCTGTTTTCCAGGATGTTGTGGTCATTGCAGTTTGGCCCAGTTCAGAGGTTCAGTGCAAGTCCCTGTCTTTTTGGTTTTGTTTTTCAGCGTTTCAGGTCATGCAGGTAGTCCTTAGAATGGCTCCCTGACTCTACTCTAGAGCTCTGGACCAGAGTGATGTCATTTTGTATGTCACATTTCACACTAGTGGGGTTGATTAGCTTTTCATAGCATCATTAGCTTTTAGGAATTTCTTTTTGTAAAGGGTCTGCTCAAGTCTTTTACCCATTTTTATATTTTTTCTTACTGATGTATAGGATATCCTGATATATTCCGGATACAAGCCTGTTTCTTATACTTTCTACCTCTGTCTTGTTCTATATGATGTTGGATCCCTTTTCTAGTCTTAATATTGCTGAAGAATTGATTCTTCCCTTCCCATTATTTTTGCTTCTTTAAGTTTGTTTTCTTTTCTTTTTTTTTTTTTTTTTGAGACGGAGTCTTGCTCTGTCGCCCAGGCTGGAGCGCAGTGGCCGGATCTCAGCTCACTGCAAGCTCCGCCTCCCGGGTTTATGCCATTCTCCTGCCTCAGCCTCCCGAGTAGCTGGGACTACAGGCGCCCGCCACTTCGCCCGGCTAGTTTTTTGTATTTTTAGTAGAGACGGGGTTTCACCGTGTTAGCCAGGATGGTCTCGATCTCCTGACCTCGTGATCCGCCCGTCTCGGCCTCCCAAAGTGCTGGGATTACAGGCTTGAGCCACCGCGCCCGGCCTAAGTTTGTTTTCTTACCTTTGGGGGAGGATGCTTCTATGAGCCTAGGTATTTCACCATGAGGCAAAATACGTTTATTTTTATTTTTATTTTTTTGTAGAGATGAGGTTTCACTATGTTGCCTAGGCTGGTCTCAAACTCCTGGGCTCAAGTGATCCTCCCGCCTCAGCCGCCCAAAGGGCTGGTATTACAGGCGTGAGCCACCATGCCCATCTCACTGTTGAGAATTGTTTGATGAACAAAAAATAATCTTAAATTGTGAAAGCTATGAATGAGATTAATTGTGTGTATCATATTTTCAGGCTCGTCTCAAGGAATTGGAGCAAGAAGCTCATTTTGTTGCAGGAGAACGGTTTCTTATAATGAGCAATAACCAGCTTCGAGAGGTAAAGCTGAATTTGGCTCTTTCATAAAATGTATTTCTTATTCAGGAGTTAAAGGGAGATTTATTTTGAATTTATAAATATTTTATGTCAACTATCCGAAAAGTAAGTTTTTCATGGTCTCTCCCAAGTAATGAACACAGTGAGATTCATTACTTCAAAGCCTTTAAATCAAAGAAAAGTACTAAGTGAGAATGTAAGCATGTTGTAACGTCTGTTTGGGTGTGTATTCTCTGGCTGGCGGCACGAGCTCTGCTATAGTAATGTTCTGTTTCTTTCAAATGTGAGATTCCCTCACCATGTGTAAATTGCTTTGTTGAAGATCCTCTTTGGCAAGTTAAAGCTGCACCTGCTGAGTCAAAGGAACAGTCTCCCCAGAACGGGGCTGCAGAAATACCCGTCCACATCGGAAGCAGTGGTAAGGTTTCAGAGTTACCCTTTTCTTTTCGGAATGACAGCATGTCCACACCACCTGTGTGCTGACCTTTAGACCCACCCGAGACTCTCAGGCCGTCCCCTCATGCTGGCAGCAGTTTCTGCAGAAGAGGGGCTCCCCACACCGAGGTTGCTTTTCTCACTACGGACCAAGGAGAGAGAGTCAGACAGTGCACTTTTGCAGAAGCAGTTAATTGGCTTGACTTTCTGAAAAGCCTAATTTGGTGGAGTTTTGTTCTTAAAACCAACTTCTTGACAATCCAGTCAAAACCTCTTTGCTTCGTGTCCCCAAGAGGAACTAGAAACAGGTCATCAGTCTTCTCCTTTCCCCAGATTTATTTTAGAGAATTTTACCTACCCCTGTCTTGAGAGGAATCAATTTTTTGAAGACAAGGAGTAGTGAGATTGTGTTGTGTTGGAGTGGGAGAGTATACATTGATATTCAGAAGCCAGTGAGTACTTTTACTGAAAAGACCCAGAGTGGAGGTCAGTAAATAAGTGAATTCATGTTATTGTGAATATTGGTTTTGTGGTGAGAACCAGCTTTTGAGGCTCCAGTTTGTGCTTTCTGTGCTCTGTCCAGCATTTGACTTTGTAGCAAAGGAAGGTTTCCTTCTAAGATGTCTCCTCTGGTCCTATTCCCTCTCCAGTACCACATACCTCTGGTCTTCGCCCTGTGAGGGTGTCTTAGAGTACAGGCCCTCATGGAGCCTGAGCTCGCTGACTGTACCTGCACTTGGCCTTTGCTGGTTTAATGGGCAGTTACTGGGTGAATAATGGACTCCTGCAGAGGATGCTCCACTGGAGGGACTCGGAACTGCCCCTTTCCAAATCTTCTTCTTCTTCAAGCCTTCTCCACCTTAGTGAAGGGCCCATCTTCCTTCCAGGTCCTTGGGAGCCAGTGCAGAGTAGTGAGTAAGAACAGGGGCAGTGGGGTGAGCCATCACTGGCCGGCATGGTTTGGACAACATGAAAACATTACTTGTGCCTCAGTTTCCTGATCTATAAAAGAAAGATAATAGTAGTACTTTCCCTACTACAATCTTGTGAGAATTCAGCGCACGTGCATGTGTGTCCATGTATCTGCGTGAAACAGCACTTAGGACTGTGCCTGACATAAAAGCTCTCAAAAGACCAGTTAACATTTGCCATTCCGAGAAAAATCCTGTGAGTCATCCTTGACTTTCCTTCCACCTCCCCCACAGTGAGTGTCACAGTCTCTACCCACAAAATAGGTCCTGAACGTGCCTCCTTTTCCCCATTCCCTGTCTCCACCGTAGACCTTTCTCACTTAGATCCCTCCAACCACTCTTGCCCCTGCTGCTCATCCCTCACACCCAGGCAGAGTGATCCTTTAAAAGCATTGGAAAAGTCACGTTACTGCCCGAGAACTTCCAGTAGCTTCTATTGCACTTACCATCAAATCCGAGCTGCAGAGCATATCCCCGGGCCTGTGCTCTGGCTGTGCCTTCTGGCCCGGCACCTCCTCTCTCTCCACACTCTGTGCGCCAGCTCCTTCTCTGTCCCCAGACTCGTGCCACAAATTTTTCCCGCTTGCTTCTGATTGTCAGCTTATACATTGCATCCAGGAGACCTCTGGTCGCCCAGACTACAGTAAGGTCCCTAGTCACAGCTGTTTCTTCACCTTGAGTTATTTTCTGCACACAACTCACCACTACCTAAAGTTTATCTTAGGTGTGTATTTGCTTTTTCCATTAGAATGTAGGTTGTGCAGATCAAAGACTTCAGTTTATCCCCAGAACCAAACCAGCCCCTGGTGTTGAACTTAGCATCTGTGGTGTGTTCATGGAGCGCTGGGTCAGCAGGTGGTTCCCGGAAGCAGCATCTGTCTCGCTCCAGAGACTAAGGCTTGGGTCTCAACACCACACAGTGGACATGGGTAGCATCCCCTAGAGCTCCAGCAGGGGGCGCTGCCTGGGCAAGCCACTCATCCCACACTCGCACCTGAGCTCACCTCTGTCCTGGCACCAGCTGGCACTGTCACCCTTCCCTTTGCAGCTCCCTTCCCTCTCCAGACAACCAGCAATGCAAGAAAGGAGGCATCACTCTCTTCTGGTGCTGATGTGCTCTCGTGTTAAGGCATCAGCTTTCACGAGGAGCTCATTTTTCTCCCATAAAGACATGATGAGCATAAGTCATATTAGCCTCACTCTTTTATGTAACTGAATAAGTCAAGTTGTTCATTCATGCATATGAAAAGATTGGCTTATGCCAGGTACATGGACAAATTCAAGATTCAGATTTCTTCTCATGACTTCTCTCCATCCTCCCTGCCCCCTTCCCAGAGGCCTTGGTGAGCGTTGCGGCTCCTCTCACCCCAGCGCCTGTCCCCAACCTGCCCTTTTCCTCCACAAATCCATGTTTGATGTCGGGGAAACCAGCTGATGGTATCCCCTGCGTCACACACAGATTTGCTGCTGCTCAGCTCCCCCAACTAGATGTAACCCTAAGAGTACACGACTTTTTTTTTTGTTGCTGCAATGTTCCCAGTGCTTAGTACAATGCCTGGGGCATAGTGGATGCTCAGGAAGTCACTAATGAACCCTTCAAGTTTTGAGATGTGCCATTTTATTCTCATTGTTTAACTCTACGTATTTTCTTTATAATTCTTTCACCATTGAGTTGTTTGGAAGTGTATCTTAACATTTCCAAATGTGTGGGGGATTCCCAGATAGTTTTTGTTATTGATTTCTAATTTTTTTTTTTTTTTGAGACAGAGTCTCGCTCTTGTCACCCAGGCTGGAGTGCAGTGGTGTGATCTCAGCTCACTGCAACCTCCCCCTTCCAGGTTCAAGCAATTCTTCTGCTTCAGTCTCCTGAGTAGCCGGGACTACATGCACCTGCCACCACACCCGGCTGATTTTTGTATTTTCAGTAGAGACGGGGTTTCACCATGTTGGCCAGGCTGGTCTCAAACTCCTGACCTCAGGTGAGCCGCCCACCTTGGCCTCCCAAAGTGCTGGGATTACAGGCATGAGCCACCGTGCCCAGCCTTGATTTCTGAATTAAATGAAGTGTGGTAAGAGAACACGATCTATGCAATGTCAGTTCTTTGGCACTCACCTCAGGGTTCTCAGATGCTCCACATGGGCTGAAGAACACATGTACCCTTGTACCTGTGCAGTGTAGTTTAGAGTCCTGTGGTGCCTAGCTGGTCCGCTCACTCCTGCTGGGGTGTAGTGGGAATTCCCTCCCCTCAGTAGGCACATGACGAGTAGGGAACAAGGGTCTCTCCCTAATGAACTGAAAGAAGCTTTGATGGGTTTTTTTTTTTTTTTTCTCTGCAATGAAGTCACATGTTCTCAGAACATCATATGGAGTTCAAACTCTGGGAAGGTGGTCCAGCTTTGGGGTCAGGATTTCTGGACCAGCCACTCATCATTTCCAGGAGTTGCTTTTGAGACCCCTTGACTAACTGAAGTGATGGAGTCTCCAGGTCATGTGTGTGCACTGACCCCACTGCTGGGCGTCCAGTATGTGGGATACAGCCATGAGCAGGAGAGATGCCCTTTCTGTTTTAGTCAGCAAATACTCTTAGAGTGGCCCTGGCTCTGTGTTAGACACTGTTGATGGTTTAGTGGGGAAAAGGTCTTTATCATCATGGAGTAACTATTCCAGTGAGGAACTATAGCAGGGTTCTCTAGAGAAACAGAACCAGTAGGACATAAGCAGATATAGATACAGATAATAGGTATATGAGAAGGGATTTGTTAGGGACATTGGTTCATGCAGTTGGGGGTGCTGTGAAGTCCCACAATAGGTCGTCTGCAAGCTGGAGACCCAGGGAAGCTGATAGTGTGGCTCAGTCCAAGCCCGAAAGCCTTGGGAACAGGGAAGTTGATGGTGTAACTCTCAGTCCAAGGCTGAAGGCCCAAGAGCCTGGAGTGTCGCCAGTGTGTGTACTAGAGTCCAAACACTGGAGAGTCTGGAGTTCTGATGTCCGAAAGTAGGAGAAGGGTGTCCCAGATCCAGCAGAGTGAGTGGATTCACCTTTCCTCTGTTTTTTTATTCTCACTGGGCCCTTACATGATTGGATATTCCCTGGCCACATCAGTGCAGATCTTCCCTGTTCAGTCCACCAACTCACATGCCAGCCTCCTCTGGAAACACTCACATAGACACACCCAGAAATAATGCTTTACCAGCTGTCTGGTTATCTCATAACCCAGTCAAGTTGACACCTAAAATTAGATATTACAAGAACCATCCAGCAAGATAAGAGCCATTAAGGTAATAACAGGGAGAGCAACACGCTCCAGACCAAGTGGTCCAGAGAGAACCCTAAGGAATTGTGTGTAACCTGAAGCTCGAAGATGAGGAAGTGCCTATGCAAAGAATAAGAACAAGGCCTTGCAATGGGAAAAGGCTCAGGCTGCTCAGGGGCTGAGGCTGGAGCCTTGTGACTGAGAAGAATGGGAGGGATGGTGTTAAGGGTGAACAAGGACCCAATTCTGCTGTGCTTTGCAGGCCATGGGGAGGAATGTAGATTTTTTAGAAAAATGGGTAGCCGTGGAATTGTTTAAGTAAGGGAACAACTATGATCTAGATTTTTTAAAAATAGACTTTAATGGCCAGGTATGGTGGCTCACGCCTGTAATCCCAGCACTTTGGGAGGCCGAGGCAGGAGGATCATTTGAGGCCAGGAGTTAAGACCAGCCTGGATAACATAGTGAGACCATGTCTGTACAAAAAATTTAAAAATTAGCCAGGTGTGGTGGTGCATGCTGGTAGTCCCAGCTACTCATGAGGCTGAGGTGGTAGGATCACTTGAGCCCAGTAGTTCAAGGCTGCGCTGAGCAGTGATTATACCACTGCCGTCCAGTCTGTGCAACAGAGTGAGACACTGTCTCAAAAACAAACAAACAAAAAGACTATTTTTTAGTTTTAGGTTCACAGTAAAATTGAGCAGAAAGTACAAAGAGTTCCCATACTCCCTGTTCTGTACTCCCTGTTCTCACACATGCACAAACTCCCCCTCTATCAGCATCCTCGACAGAATGGTACCATTGTTAACAGTCAGTGAACCCGCACTGACACATCGTTACCACCCAAAGTCCGTAGTTACACAGTATACTCTTGAACTGCTTTTGTGTGTAGGGTTCACTCTTGGTGTTAGACATTCTGTGGGTTTAGACAAACGTATGATGACATACATCTGCCATTACAGCATCATACAGAGCAGCGCCACTGCCCTAAAAATCCAGTGCTCTGCCTATTCCTCCTTTCCTCCCACCAGCCCCTGACAGCCACTATGCTTTTTACTGTTTCCACAGTTTTGCCTTTCCCAGAATGTTATAACACTGGAATCACAGTGTGCAGCCTTTTCGAATTGACTTATTTCACTTAGTGGTAGGCACTTAAGTTTCCTCCATGTCTTTTCATAGCCTGATAGTTCATTTCTTTTTAGCAGTGAATAATACTCCATTGCGTGGATGTATCACAGTTTATTTTCCATTTACCTACAAAGAACATCTTGGTTGTTTCCAAGTTTTGTCAATTATGAATAAAGCAGCGATAAATATCTGTGCGTAGGTTTTTATGTGGACCTAAATTTTCAGCTTATCTGGGCGAACACCAAAGAGTACAATTGCTGCATGAAATGATAAGAGTACGTTTAGTTTTGTAAGAAACCGCCACACTGTCTTCCAGGGTAGCCGCATCATTTTGCATTCCCACCAACAATGAATGAGAGTTCCCATTGCTCCAAATCCTTGCCAGCACTTGGTGGGGTTGGTGTTCTGGATTTTCACCATTCTAATAGGTGTTGGATATGTTTTTATAAGATGACTCTTTTTTTTTTGAGACAGAGTCTTGCTCTGTCGGCCAGGCTGGAGTGCAGTGGCACAATCTCAGCTCACTACAACCTCCGCCTCCCAGGCTCAAGCAATTCTCCTGCCTCAGCCTCCCGAGTAGCTGGGATTGCAGGCGTGTGCCACCATTCCTGGCTAATTTTTGTATTTTTGTATTTTTTTTTTTTTTTTGAGACGGAGTCTCGCTCTATCGTCGGGGTTGGAGTGCAGTGGCCGGATCTCCGCTCACTGCAAGCTCTGCCTCCCGGGTTCACGCCATTCTCCTGCCTCAGCCTCCTGAGTAGCTGGGACTACAGGCGCCTGCCACCTCGCCCAGCTAGATTTTTGTATTTTTTTGGTAGAGACGGGATTTCACCATATTAGCCAGGATGGTCTCGATCTCCTGACCTCGTGATCCGCCTGTCTCGGCCTCCCAAAGTGCTGGGATTACAGGCTTGAGCCACCGTGCCTGGCCAATTTTTGTATTTTTAATAGAGATGGGATTTCACCATGTTGGCCAGCGTGATCTCAAACTCCTGACCTCAGGTAATCCGCCCACCTCAGCCTCCCAAAGTGCTGGGATTACAGGTGTGGGCCACCATGCCCAGCCTTTTTTTTTTTTTTTTTTGAGAGAGTTTTGCTCTTGTTGCCCAGGCTGGAGGGCAATGGCGTGATATCAACTCATGGCAACCTCTGCCTCCTGGGTTCAAGTGATTCTCATGCCTCAGCCTCCTGAGTAGCTGGGACTACAGGTGCGTGCCACCATGCCCGGCTAATTTTGTATTTTTAGTAGAGACAGAATTTCTCCATGTTGATCAGGCTGATGATCTCCAACTCCTGACCTCAGGAGATCCGCCCGCCTCTGCCTCCCAAAGTGCTGGGATTACATGCGTGAGCCACCATGCCCAACAAAGATCACTGTTTTAGCTGGTTGGAGAATGGGGGATACTCATTAGTAGGCTGTCACTGCAGTCTAGGTCATGGCAATGAAAATGGAGCAAAACAGATGGATTTTTAGAGGATATTTAGAACAGAAAGGACCTTCTGATAAATTCATGTGAGTGTGAACAGAAGTCAGCATGTGGAGTAGTTCTGAGTTTTCTGAGTTGTGCACTTGGGCAAATAGATACAGCCACTACTCAGGGAAAACTGGAACAGGAACTGTTTATGGAGGGCAAGGTCAAGTGTTCAGCCTTGGATATGTTAGGACAGAAGTGTATGTGAGACATTGATGTGCCATGTCACAAAATAGCAGTGGGCCGGTGGGACGGGGCTCAAGACAAGTCCCGTGCTGGGAATCCACACCTGGAAGCTGCCAGCTGATTTTTACTAAAGTCGCCCTGGGACAATGTTCCTCTGCCCTGCCTGGAGATTTGGAAAACACAGATGCCCAGGCCCACAGCTGATCCCCTGAGGCAGAACTGGGTGGCGGAGCCTAGTCATGGGCCTGCTTTTGAAGCTCCCTGTTGATTGCGGTACGCAGCCGGTATAGATGATCACAGAGTTAAACTCTGAGAAGCCGATATTTTAAAAGTCAGAGAGAGAAGAGGCACCAGTGGGAAACGAGTGAGAAGGGAGGTCAGAAGAATATGGTGTCTGCAGCCAGCGTAGAGTGTGCGGGTGAGCCTGCAGAGCCATGGCGGCGGATGGCGCTCCGCCTCTGGCCCTCAGCCAACACTCAGTGCTTTGTACACGGTTTGTGCGATCAAACACTACTTCTTTTTGGTGTTCTCAGGCTGCTCAAGTCAAGATATACTGGCAGACTATTGGTTAGAAAGTTAGTTTGTGAGTAAGGTATCAAGATAAGGAGAGTTAGATGATCTTAAGCTGTTTTCTTGGCTAAGTATTTTCATGCACTTTCACACCCCTAGGGATAGCTTTTCTACAAAAACTGCAATTCTGGATTATACTGAGGCAAGAAACCTCCCACTGTTAATGTTTTATGGTCACAGCTCTTGTGTTCTCAGTCTTTATTCAGAGAGCACTATGATTTAGTGGTTTATACTATTACATCAAAATCATATAATCAGTTCTCCCCCAAGTTGATTTATAGATTCTAAACAATTTTAATTAAAATCCTGGCGGGAGTTTTTTTGGTAGGAATTGAAAGGTTGATTCTCAGATTTATATGGAAATGCTAAAAACTAAAAAGAGCCAAAATAATCTGGGGGGAGGAGGGGAAGCACTATTTAAGGACACAGTCTATTGAATATCAAGACTAATTATAAAGCAATAGGAATTACTAGGAATTAATTAGGTAATACCATTTGGTGTTGACTCGAGGGTCAGTAAATAGGCCAATGGACCAAGACAGAAAATCCACAAACATCAAGTCCAACAGAACTTAAAGGTAAAAAAAATAAAGAAAATCGGGCCAGGCATGGTGGTTCATGCCTGTAATTCCAGCACTTTGGGAGGCCAAGGCAGGAGGATTGTTTGAGTCCAGGAGTTCAAGACCAGCCTGGGCAACATGGCAAAACCTCATCCCTACAAAAAACACAAAAATTAGCTGGGCATGGTGGCATGCACCTGTAGTCCCAGTTACTCTGGAGGCTGAGGCAGGAGGATAGCTTGAGCCCCGGAGGTAGAGGTTGCAGTGAGCCAAGATGGTACCACTGCACTCCAGCCTGGGTGACAGAGCAAGACCCTGTCTCAAAAAGAAAGAGAGGGAGACAGAGTGTGTCTCATAGGGCATCACTGCAAAGCATTAAGGAGGGCTTGTTACATAAAGGGCCAGTGCTTCTTGGCCCCCATTTCATGCAGCACATAAACATAAATTCCAAGTGAATTGTGTATCTAAATATCAAAAGCAAAATAGTAAAGATTGGAGAAGATATAACAAGAGGATATCTTTAAGACCTTGAGGTAGGTAAACATTCATAAGTAGGACAGCAAATGCATCAACCATAAAGGGAAAGCTTGATAAATGGGACAACAATCAAATTAAAAAATCTCTAATTACGAAAAGACACCATTAAACAGTGAAAAAGCCAGGTACGGTGGCTCATGCTTGTAATACCAACACTTTGGGAGACTGAGTCAGGAGGATCACTTGAAGCCAGGAGTTTAAGACCAGCCTGGGCAACATGGCGAGACCTCATCTCTGCCAAAAATTTAAAAAATTAGCCAGGCATGGTGGTGTGCACCTGTAGTCCAGCTACTCAGGAGGCTAAGGCAGGGGAGGATCACTTGAACCCAGAAGTTTAAGGTTGTAGTGAGTTATGATTGCATCACTACACTCCAGCCTGGGCAACAGAGCGAGACCTTATGTAAAAAAAATTAAAAGTTAAAAAAAAAAAAAATGAAAAAAGCTAGCCATAGAAGGAGAAAAGATATTTCCCATAAATATAACTGACTAAAAAACTATCCAGAATAACAAATGTCTACAACTCAAGGAGAAAAAGACACACCAATTTTTTAAGTGAGCAAAAGACACGAACAAGGGCTTAATGAAAGAAGATATACAATTAGTTAAATATATGAATAGTGTCCAACAGCGTTAGTCACAGGAAATACAAACTAAAACTATAGTGAGAGATCACTTCTCATTTACCAGAACAGCTAAAATTAACACCAGTGATGACATGCACTGGCAAAAATGTGGATCAGCTTGAACTTTTATGTTTTGCTGAAAGGGGTATAAACAGGTACGTTTACTTTGGAGAACTGGCAGTATGTCTGCTAAAGTTGACGCAGCAGTTTCACACTTCTTAATGTATGTATTCCACAGAACTGTGGACATACGTTAACTAAAATGTCTGTACCAGCATTATTCATACTAGCCCTAAGGTAGAAGAAAAACACATAGCCATCAAAGGTGGAATGGATAATATTCTACATTCATGCACTTGAATACTATACAGCAGTGCAAATAAATGAAATACTGCTTCATATATTGATGAACCCTAAAAAAAATAATATTGGACCAAGGAGAGGAAACAGGTAGCCTTTGGTGGAAGTCCAGGTGGTGGTTCGCTCTGGGGAAGGAGCCAGTACCTACTGGGGAAATTGGAATGTGTTGTTGCTTGCTGTGGGTGGTGGTTAACAGCTGTGCTCACTTTGTGATAATTAACAAACTTTTCTTACTCTCTTGCACTTTCCTATAGGTATGTTATATTTTGATTTTTAAAGCTAATCTTTAAACTCATAATCCATTACTCCCTCCCTGAAATTATGCAGTTATCGAGTTATTCATTTGTAGACACCGACACGGTATTTTACCTACCCTGGATTTAGATTTTGCTAATTTAAATCTCAAGAGGAATCTTATTTCCAAGCTTATCTGAGATGTTTTTACTGCCCTTGTAGACATCAGAATAGTTTTGTAAGGGGTTAGGATTAAGACACCTGATAAACTTGAGTTTATTATGCATCTTTATTTTGGAAAATATGCTCAATTAGACCATTTATTACAAAGACTTTCTCCAGATGAAAATAAGTGTTTAAAATGTTAACGTGAAAGAATTACATTGGTAATATTTATTTTCATGTTTAGTTAAATGCTCTGCAAGACCTTCATCCATTACCCAAGATAATTTTGGAATACAGGCGGGTAAGTTAATTTTTTTGTACGTAAAAGGTGATGAAAGGGAACCATACAGCCCTTTGTCATCAACAGAAATCCATAATGGCTGAAGTAGCCCTCCCAGTGTTCTCGGGGGATAGAGTTTTGTCAGGTTAACCTTGTACTGGCACTGTTTACTTGCACCCTAATGTGATTTTATCCAAGTCTGCAATCAGCCCCACTTGCAAACCCCAGGAGTCAAAATGGAAGAAGACAATGAGGAATCAGAAGGAAGTAGGTGGCATGCCACAGCTGTGTCGTCGGTGTGCAGGAGACGCCCAGCAGTACCTAGTCTTGAAGCCTCCCATAACCCCTCCCTGGCTTCTAGGTCTGCCAAGACCATACCAATAGCAGTGTTGTGTCGTCCTGCATTTACATTTGCCAGAGATTTCATGAGTGGCCCCCTTCCCTCCCCTGGTGATTCCCTTTCTCTGTTCACACACCTGCCATTTCCTTCCAAAGTTCTCTTTTGGTTGTGAACCACGTTTATAGCTTTTGCCACTGCCCACAGCATAGGTCCTAGTATTCACTGAGCCTGTGCCCTGCTGTATCCTGAGGGCCTGGCAGCTGTGAGGGAGCACATTGGCTCCAGCCTGGCCCTTTCTCCCTGCAGCGATGCAAAGGGGCAGCCACAGGAGACACTGTGTCAGAGTATTTGTTTATCTGTTTATCTTTGCAAATGTCCTGTAAATCTAGAATGATTCTAAAATTAATAGATCTATTTTTAAAGAGTGGAATGACATCTTTCTCTGTAGGTCAGTGTTATTTAATCCTGGGTCATTCCAGGGCCTCCCGGAGTCATCTGAGGTGATAGTAGCAGCACGTACCCAGCACTCTGTGAAACACCATTCACACCATTCCTGTTTAAAGACTTAAACCGGCCGGGTGTAGTGGCTCACGCCTGTAATCCCAACACTTTGGGAGACTGAGGTGGGTGGATCACCTGAGGTCAGGGGTTTGAGACCAGCCTGGCCAACATGGTGAAACCCCATCTCTACTAAAAATGTAAAACTTAGCTGAGCATGGTGGCACACGCCTGTAATCCCAGCTACTCAGACTGAGGCAAGAGAATCGTGTGAACCCAGGAGGCAGAGGTCTCAGTGAGCTGAGATCACGCCACTGCACTCCAGCCTGGGCAATGGAACAAGACTCCTTCCCCTGCCCAAAAAAGACTTACGACTTAAAGAAAATGATTATTTTTGTCTTTCTACCTTAGGTTCACAAGATCAAGTCGACCTTTGTAGATGGATTATTAGCTTGTATGAAAAAGGTAACAAGCTTTACAAAAAGATACTGTAATTAGGACTGTGGTTTTTGTGTGAGTTCAGATACATATAGAACCTTTGTAATTTTAGTAAATGATGAAATAATCTAATATTCTCTTTTTTTTTTTTTTTTTTTTTTTTTTTTGAGACAGAGTTTCGCACTGTCGCCCAGGCTGGAGTGCAGTGGCGCAATCTCAGCTTACTGCATGTAACCTCCGCTTCCCGGCTCCAAGCGATTCTCCTGCCTCAGCCTCCCAAGTAGCTGGGATTACAGGTGCCCGCCACCACACCCAGCTAATTTTTGGTATTTTTAGTAGAGACGGGGTTTCACTATGTTGGCCAGGCTGGTCTCAAACTCTGACCTCGTGATCCACCCGCCTCGGCCTCCCAAAGTGCTGGGATTACAGGCGTGAGCCACTGCACCCAGCCAAAATAATCTAATATTCTTGAAACTATGAACCATAATATTGGTATCATTTAGGTCCCCTTGCAGCATAGGTTGACATTATGCCTTGAAATCCTCCGTTTATGAGGAGGCTCTAGCTGACCACCTTTCACATCCACGATTGCATGTCTGTTCTGGATTCATTTGAGGAAGATGCTACTGTTTTAGTTCAGACCTGAGGAGACTGCAGTCAAGAGATGTTCTGTGACTCATTCAAGTTCACACAGCCAAGTGACAGAACCTGTCTGTGACGCACAGTCCTATCTTGAGCCCATGCCAAGTTCCCCACAGCCCAACAGCTCTTACTCTCCCCATGCACAGGATTTGTAAGTGACATAAAGTCTTGTTGCAGTTCCTAAATGGGTTAGGGGGAAACCTCCTTACTCACCCTTCGCTAATCACACGTCAGGAATTTTGTAACCCCAAGGACATTTCAGGGTTGGAAGTTTAGGGCCAGCAGCTTGTTGGTTTCTGGAGGACCAGTGAGTGTTACGTGTTGTGGGTGGAGGCTCCGCCACATCCTTGACTTCACATAGCATTGCCAAAGTTTACACTGATTCTTTTTAACTAATAAAGGGCTCCATTTCCTCTACATGGAATCAGACTGGAACTGTGACTGGAAGACTTTCAGCCAAGCATCCTGTAAGTTGTGTAAACAACTGTCTTTGTTAAACGCCGTTTTCCTGCCTTGCTATTGAAGTTTTGTCTCCACATGTGTTTGCCTGTGTACTTTCTGTTTCCAAGAGAGGGCTTCATACTGATATCCTGTGTTTTATTCTGTTTATTCTGAGAACATAGCAGGAGAACAAGGCAGGTGGGTTCTCTTCTTGTGAAGTGCTGAGTTAGCAGGGCGGGGGCTTCACACCCAGAAACCATGCACTCCAGCGTGAGGGCAAAAAGGGCACCCCTACCCCATCTTCCTTTTCAGATTTGTGCCAGACAGGTGGCTTCTGATTTCCAGAAATGTGTTGAAGTAGCTGATGCTATGATGAACAGCTTCATTTTTTGGTGGTTGTTGAAACTGTGTCTCTGATGAAAAAAAAAAAAAAAAAGCCGTAAATTCCCTTGAACTTATGATGCAGCTTCCATCACACTTAAAGCAATTAACTTTCTAAATGGCTCTGTATTTTGAACTAAAAAAGACTCATGATTAATTTCTCATAACAGAAAATTCCTTAGATACAGAAAAGAAATAAAAATAATAAAAAGTCACTTGTTATGCACCATGCAGAACTGTGGTGTCTATCTTTCCACACTTCTTGCTAAGCACATATATTTATAAAATACAAATTTTTAGGCCGGGTGCGGTGGCTCATGCCTGTAATTCCAGCACTTTGGGAGGCCAAAGCAGTAGATCATGAGGTCAGGAGTTGGAGACCAGCCTGGCCAATATGGTGAAACCCTGTCTTTACTAAAAATACAAAAATTAGCCAGATGTGGTGGTGGGCGCCTGTAATCCCAGCTACTCGGGAGGCTGAGGCAGGAGAATGGCATGAACCCAGGAAGCAGAGCTTGCAGTGAGCCGAGATCGTGCCACTGCACTCCAGCCTGGGTGACAGTGCAAAACTCTGTCTCAAAAAAAAAAATTTTTTTTCTACAAAAATAAAGCCATGCTATTTTATATTATGCTTTTCTATTTTAACATCTCTTGATATCATTCTATATTAATAAATATTGATTTGAATCTATATTTAAATTTAAATATATGAATTAAATATGTGAATTAAGTATACACTAATATATATAAATATGAATATATATTAATGGTAAAGAAGTACAAGTATGTGGAGATTTACAGAATGAGCAAATGTTAGTCATCTTTCCCTTCCCTCCATAACATGTGTCTGTCCCATGGGTTCCCTCCATTAATGGTCAGGCCTTCATCCAGGCATTTGCATAGATGGTGTACCGAGTGCATGCAGGCAGAGGGACACACTCAGGTGACTATGTGAGGAAGAGGAAGAGAGGCTGGGATGGGGGGAGTTTGCGCTGATCGTATGGTCTCTTGGGTGCATGGACACCCACTCTTGGTCAGTCAGCTCTCGGGCTGCCAGCTGTCTCGGGCCTTGCACTTTAGGGGGCTCTTCTGGGGTCTTTATCTAGGGAAGAGTAGTAGTAATAGCAATATTAATGCGAATACCAATACCAGCACCAATATCCATGTGAATACCAGCACCATTTCCTCTGAATGCAGGCACTGTTGCCACATTACCCTTGGGCTAATGTCTCAACCAACCACAACTGCTGTAGTTTTCTCTTAGTTGATACTTCTTATCTAGGAGTTATTTAGGAATTCTGCTGAGAAACTTTTCGTGGAGGTCCTTGCTTTTGCTTTTATGGAGTTATAAGTTTCTTTTTCCATTACATTTTCAGTAAATCTCTTGCTGTGTTTTATTCTCTTCCAGAAGTTTCTGAAGGGTCTGGTTTGTGAGTAGCATTCCTCCCAGGTTCTCAGTGAAGTTCTAATTTTACCTACTTGTTTTTCCGTTATTTCAGTTGAACTTTTGGAAAGATGAGATGTAAACATAACATGTGCATTCAGCCATGACCTTTAACTGGAAGCTTGTGTCATCATTTTAACAGCTGCATTGTATTCCATTTAATGGCTACCCCAATGATGGCCATTTAGATTGTTTGCAGTTTTAATTATTTTATAGAGATACCATAAACATACTTGTACTTTATCATAGCAATACCATACCAATTTCAATAGCAATACCAGAACCAATACCATAAGCATTTTTGGTACTTTTTTTCTGTTGATTTCTATAGCATAAATTCCTAGAGATAGAGTGTCTGAGTTACAGTATATATGTATTTTTAAGGCTTTACGTTGCCAAATTAGCCTCTCCACCAGAAATAACATTCCCACCACATGGTGTGTGAAATGTTTGGTCCCCTAATCCTTGCCAACACAAGGAGTTTTCATTTTGATTACTTTCCTGACTCATTTTTTCAGTTTCCATTTCTTTAAATATTTGTTGAGGTTGACTACATGAAACAATTATTCTTCTTTGAATTGCCTGTTCATGTCATTTGCCCATTTCTATGGAGGGTGTTTATTTTTTCCTATTGGTATGGAAAAGCTCTTTATATAATAAAGATTAACCCTTTTTAAAATGTTGAATTATTTTCCTCCAATTTTCTTTTGCCTTTTAACTGTTAAGATATATATTCTGGTTTGCTATACTTAAAATGGCTTTTTAAAATTATACAAATAACATGATAGTTCCAAAGAATTCAAACAATAGATAAAAATGTAAATGACAAAGTAAAAAGTCACTCAAAACTCCATATCCCCGCTATAGCCATCTTTAACATTTTGGTAACCATCCTCTAATTTGTCTCTTTATGCACACACACATTTACACAAATGGGATCACATTTTATATGTTGTTTTTATTGTAGACACTTCTCTCACACCCACATACCTCAGCCCTCCACCCTCAATCCCAGCCTCTTGGTAGCCCATGATAGCAGCCTAGAGCTTGTATATCCATATTTTCCTTGTGACTTATTATACAGTCTCATATAGGCCCATATGTGTCTGCACATATACACATAGAAACATGTACTTTGTCATTATTTATTTTACAGATTCAGAATTTTCCTTTCCTGCCTCTTGCTTTTTGCTCTCAGCAACAGCTTGTGGGGATCCCCGCAGCTCACCTGACAGAGCCTTGTCCCACTCTAGCTATGTGTGTTCCACACGTGGGTGTGTTGTGCACTTGCCCTCTAAAAGTAGAGCTGCAATGAGTGCCATGCATGTACGTCCTGTTGTATTGGTCCATGTATTTTTATGGGATGGATTTTCAGATATGGAATTACTGAGTAATTACTATACTGGGTACAGAAGATATTACATTTTTACTTTTAATAGCTTTTATTAGATTGTCTTCCAAAATGCTTTCAGCCTGTCTCTGCTCTGAGCAGTGTGTGGCAGAGCCTTTCCCACTCTCTACGGTGACTTTCCCGTGTACTGACATCCCTTATTATTTCTGTCTTAGTGCCGTCTTAGACAGGCTGTCCTCAGCTCCAAGATTATTTAAATACTCACCTCTGTTTTCTGATAGAACATTTGTACTTCTATTTTTGTACACATAAAACTTGAATCCAGCTGCACATTATTTAAGAAAATACTATGTAGGTTACATGATAATGCCATAAAATGGCTAGAATTTCAATTACTTTTTTTTTTTTTTTTTCGCTTGAAGTGCACAAAATACAGTTGACTAATATTTTTAAAAATCAGATTATTAGCCTGGGCAGCATAGGAAGACCCCATTTCTACATAAATTTTAAGATGCTTTAAATTAGCTGAGCATGGTAGCTACTTGGGAGGCTGAGGCAAGGAGGATCACTTGAGCCCAGGAGTTTGAAGCTGCAGGGGGTTGTGATCACATCACAGCACTTCACCCTAGGTGACAGAACAAGACCTCGTCTCTTAAAAAAAAAAAAAAAAATCAGGCCAGGTGCAATGGCTCATGTCTGTAATCCCAGCATTTTGGGAGGCTGAGATAGGCAGATCTCTTGAGCTCAGGAGTTCGAGACCAGGCTGGGCAACATGATGAAGCCTCATCTCTACCAAAATACAGAAAATTAGCTGGGCATGGTAGTGCATGCCTGTGGTCCCAGCTACTCAAGAGGCTGAAGTGGGAGGATTGCTTGAGCCCGAGAGGAGGAGGTTACAGTGAGCCAAGATCACACCACTGCACTCTAGCCTGGTGACAGAGTGAGATCCCACCTCAAAAAAAAGAAAAAGAAAAAGAAAAGAAAATTAGGTTATAGCTGGTTCTCAGTATTTTCAGAAAGCTAAATTTCCCCCACACCCCCTCCTAAGAGAAAGTTATTGCTTCTGGTCCTTTATATGGAAATAAAAAAAGAAGAAAAAAAGAGTCATTGCTACCAGTTGCGCAAAAGTATCCTTGTGTGTCTTTGTAATATCTCCCTCCCCACGCCTCAACCTTTACCCATGTCCTTGGCAACCACTGACTTGCTGTTTGCCACTATCTATTCGTTTGCAGTTTCTGGAAACCTCTGTGAATGGAGCTACACAGCATGGACTCTCGGGCTCCTTTCACAGCATTGTTACTATGAGCTTCAGCTCTGTTGCTCTGTGTTTCAGTAGCTCATTTCTTTGTATTGCTCAGTAGTGTTCCATGGACTCTGTGTACCCCACTTGGTTTATCAGTTCACCTGTTGATCAATATTTGGGTTGTTTCCAGTTTGGGGATATTATTCAGTTTAGAATATTACTACACACATTCACTGCACGTCCTTACATGGACAGATACTTTTTTTTCTCTCGGGTAAACACCAAGGAGTCAAGTAGCTAGTCATACAGTAGGTGTAGGTTTCACTTTTTAAACAACTGCCAAACTCTCTTTCCAGAGTGGTTCTACCATTTGACGTTCCTACCAGCAGTTTATAAATTCTACTTCTTTTACACTCCCAGCAGCATTTGATCTGGCTGGTCTTTCTAATTTGAGCCATTCCGCCAAATGCATTGTTGTGTCTCATTGCAGTTTTCATTGCATTACCCTAATCGCTACTGCTGAGAATCCTTCCATGTGCTAATTTGCCATTCATTTCTCTTTTTCAGTGAAGCATCTAGTCAGATCTTCTGTGTATTTTAAAGGGACCGCTTATTTTCTTATCATTAAGTTTTGAGAGTTCTGTATATATTCTAGACACAAGTCCTTTATCAGGTATATTTTGGCAGATAATTTCTTCCAGTGTGTGGCTTGTCTTCTCATTCTTTTGACACCATCTTTTGAAGAGCAGAAGTTCTAAGTTTTAATGAATTCTGATTTATCAATGAGCTCTTACATTGATCATGCTTTTGATATTGTATCTAAGAAACCTTTGCCTAAACCAAGATCACAAGTATTTTTTCTACATTTTTTTCTAGACGTATTATAGTTTTGGGCTTTACATTTAGAGCCATTTGAATTGACTTTTGTATAAGGTGTAAAGTTAAGTGTTTAACATCATCTTTCTTACGAGTGGAGATCCAGTTGTCCCAGCACCATTTCTTGAAAAGACCATCTTTCCCCCATTTAATTACCTTGGCGCTTTTGTCTAAAATAAATTTACTATCAATATAAGGGTTTAATACTATACTCTGAACTTGGTCTAGTTGATCTATATACCTACCATACCAGCAATGCACTGTCTTTATTATTATAGCTTTTGAGTAAGATTTTAAATTGGGGCATGTAAGTCCTCCAACATTGTTTAAAAAAAAAAATGGTTATTTTGGGTCTTTGGTCTTTTCCATTTCCATATGAACTTTATAATCAGCAGTTTGTCAATTTTTACAAAAAAGCCTGCTGAGATTTTCATTGGGATTACCTTGAATCGAGAACTCAATCTGGGGAGAATTGACCACTTTATTTTGATAACCTTTTTTTTTTTTTTTTTTGAGACGGAGTCTCGCTCTGTTGCCCGGGCAGGAGTGCAGTGGCCGGATCTCAGCTCACTGCAAGCTCTGCCTCCCGGGTTTACGCCATTCTCCTGCCTCAGCCTCCCGAGTAGCTGGGACTACAGGCGCCCACCACCTTGCCCGGCTAGATTTTTGTATTTTTTTAGTAGAGACGGGGTTTCACCGTGTTAGCCAGGATGGTCTCGATTTCCTGACCTCGTGATCCACCCGTCTCGGCCTCCCAAAGTGCTGGGATTACAGGCTTGAGCCACCGTGCCCGGCCTAATAAAATAACCGTTTTTATCCCTGGTATTGTTCTCTGCTTTGAAATCTATTTTGTCTAATATTAAAATATTAATTTAATATTAACTAATAAAATGTTAGAATAATTTTGGAAATAATACAATTAATAAAAATATAATTTAATATTAATGTTAAATAGCCTCTCCAGTTTTCTTTGAATGTTAGCGTGGTATTTTCTGTTCTTTTACTTTTAAACTATTGTGTGTGCGTATGTGTCTCTCTCTCGCTTCTTTTTGTTTTGTTTTTTTGTTTGTTTTTTGTTTTTGTTTGTTTTTGTTTTGAGATGGAGTCTCACACTGTTGCCCGGGCTGGAGTGCAGTGGCATGATCTTGGCCCACTGTAACCTCTGCCTCCTGGATTCAAGCGATTCTCCTGCCTCAGCTTCCTGAGTAGCTGGGATTACAGGTGCCCGCCACCATGCCCAGCTAATTTTTGGTATTTTTAGCAGAGATGGGGTTTCACTATGTTGACCAGGCTGGTCTCAAAATCCTGACCTCGTGATCCGCCCACCTCGGCCTCCCAAAGTGCTAGGATTACAGGTTTGAGTCAACGCGCCCGGCCCTCTCTCTCTTTTTAGACACAGGGTCCCACTCTGTTGCCCAGGCTATAGTGCAGTGGTGTAATCATAGCTTACTGCAGCCTCCAACTCCCGGACTCAACTGATCCTTCTGCCTCATCCTTCAGAGTAGCTAGGACCACAGATGTGTGCCACTGTGCCTGGCTAACTTCTTAATTTTTTTAGAGATAGATCTTGCTATCCTATATCCTTTAGGCCATGAGTTCAAGATCAGTCTGGGCAGCATAGATTTTAATAATAAGAAAAATCCTATCTATCTACCCATGTAGTTACTGTTTCCAGTGCTCTCATTTCCCTGTTTACAAACAGATTTCTTTTTGGCATCATTTTCCTTCTGTCTAAAGGACGTCCTTTAACATTTCCTGCATTGTAGGTCTGCCATTGATGAATTCCCCTGGCTTTTGTAGGTCTGGAAATGTCTTTATTTCACCTTTGGTTTTGTTTTTTGTTTTGGGTTTTTGTTTGTTTGTTTGTTTTTGAGATAGGGTTTCACTCCTGTTGCCCAGGCTGGAGTACAGTGGTACGATCTCAGCTCATGGCAACCTCTGCCTCCCAGGCACAAGCAATTCTCCTGCCTCAGCCTCCCAAGTAGCTGGGACTACAGGCTCATACCACTGCACCCAGCTAATTTTTGTATTTTTTGTAGAGATGGGGTTTCACCATGTTGCCCAGGTTGGTTTTGAACTCCTAAGCTCAAGCCATCTGCCTGCTTCAACCTCGCAAAGTTCTGGGATTACAGGCCCACGCCCAGCCTATAACCACAGTGACAGGTCACTGCACCCAGCCCTCACCTTTGGTTTTTGAAAGGTATTTTTGAGAGGTATAAAATTCTCAGCTAAAAGTTTTTTTTCTCATTACTTTGAAGATGTTACTTTCTTCTCACATTGTTTAATCGGAAGTCTTTCATCACTATCTTCATATAATGTGTCTTTTTTCTTTGCTGCTTTTAGCTTTTTTTTCCTTATCACTATTTTTGAAAAATTTGATTATGATATACCATCATGTTTCTTGTATTTGGGATTCATTGAGTTTCTTGGATATTTGGTTTATGGTTTTCATCAAACCTAAAAATTTATTGGTGATTATTTATTCACATACTTTTTTTTTTTTTTTTTTTTTGGAGACAGAGTCTTGCTCTGTCACCCAGGCTAGAGTGCCGTGGCGCAATCTCGGCTCACTGCAACCTGCACCTCCTGGATTCAAGTAGTTCTTCTGCCTCAGCCTCCTGAGTAGCTGGGATTACAGGCGCGTGCCACCATGCCTGGCTAATTTTTGTATTTTTAGTAGAGACGCGGTTTCACCATGTTGGTCAGGCTGTTCTCAAACTCCTGACCTCGTGATCCACCCGCCTCGGCCTCCCAAAGTGCTGGGATTACAGGCATGAGCCACCACACCCAGCCTATTCACATACTTTTTATGGTCCTCCTTTTCTCTCCTCTCCATCAGGGATTCCACTTATAATTACATATATTAGGTCAATTTGTCCCATAGCTCACTGAATTGTCCATAGCTCACTGACGCTCACTTTTATTCTTTTCCTGGGATTTTTTTTTCTGATTCAATTTGGATAGTTTCTATTGCTATATTGTCTAGTTCACTGATTGCTGTAGTTCAATATTTGCTTTATTAGAACCTCAGTCCAGTGTCCTCCCAGATATTCCCTACACTTCCTCTAGCATAGTGCTCATTATACCATATTATAACATCCTGCACTTCTGTTCACCTCACTGGACTGTAAATTCCATGAGAATGGGAGCCTTTTCTGTGTGCTTCACTGACATTTCCCCAAGCCTG
Organism: Piliocolobus tephrosceles; assembly: GCF_002776525.5. NCBI lineage: Eukaryota > Metazoa > Chordata > Mammalia > Primates > Cercopithecidae > Piliocolobus > Piliocolobus tephrosceles. The sequence continues at coordinate 182,552,134 of NC_045436.1, forward strand.
GCTCTGTACCTGGAATGCAGTAGGCACCAAGTGTGTATTGAATGAAAAACTGGGCTGGGCACGGTGGCTCACACCTGTAATCCTAGCACTTTGGGAGGCTGAGACAGGTGGATCACCTGAGGTCAGGAGATCGAGACCAGCCTGACCAACATGGAGAAACCCCGTCTCTACTAAAAATTCAAAAATTAGCCAGGCGTAGTGGTGGGCGCCTGTGATCCCAGCTACTTGGGAGACTGAGGCAGGAGACTCGCTTGAACCTGGGAGGCGGAGGTTATGGTGAGCTGACATTGCGCCATTGTATTCCAGCCTGGGTAACAAGAGTGAAACTTTGTCTCAAAAAGAAAAGAAAAGAAAAGAAAAACTGGATGTTTGATCTACTCTTGAATTGTCTTTCAGTGTCTCAAAATCATTTGGTTTGGGATCATGATCAGTATTATGGTCTGTTGACAATGTGGGCCAGCCTGTTCCCCATGCTGGACCGTCACCTTCTTCCCCCTGGGCATGAATTGGTCATGGACTCTTGTTTTTCTAAATCTTCCTCTTTCCCCAACTCGGATACTTTAGGGATCATCTTGTCAATCCTTGTTTTGAAAGCCCCTCTTAGAACTGTCATTTTTTATGAAGGCCTTCTCATGGGAAGGTGTTAAGGACCTTTGTTCTCATTGCACTGCCAGGAGCCACGTTCTTAAATCTAATACCTCCTTATCACACATGGCTTTGAGGTCCCTCCTAATATTTCTATATCAGCAGAGCCAGTTTTTGTCAATGTCCTCATTTCACTACAGTCACTCATGATACTGGCTCAGAATTTATCAACATTATGTAATTCAAAATATCTGACCTTTCACATTGTATTCTTATGAGATCTTTAGTATCTTGAGTTCTCATTTTTCTTGTAGCTTAGTATTTAATTTTTAAAAATGTTATAGCTGTATTAATTGGAAATGTTAACATCTAAGGATTATTTAGCTGGATATTTGCTTCGGTTTCTTGGTTGATGAGTCTTTCTCCCCCTTAGTTTTTTTAATTTTCCTAAATATGTGTTCCCTGTTGCATTAGCATGTTTGTACTAGCTTTTTAGTATCTAACTGGGATGGAGCCAAATTACCATTTTGTCCTATGATGATAATACTTTGATATAATTTGTTTATTTGATTCCTCATGCTCTCACCTGCCTTCAAGCCATTGCTGTTGTTACCTCTGTCAAGATACTTTTTCTGTCTCTACATCCATGAACACATCTTTCAGCCCAGCCTTCTTGGCCTGGCTGCTGCCCGTTAGTTCTTCTGGTTTCAGTGCAGGGGACATGTCCTCAAAAGCCTTGTTCAACCCCCTGCCCCTCCCCACACTAGAAGTCAGTGAGTGCCCCTTTTCCTAGTAACAAGGTATGGAGCCCAATATAATGAACACGTGTGTATTCATCGTTCAGCTTAAAAGCTTTCAATATTACTTGAGTACTTTTGTTGTTGTTGCTGAGACAGAGTTTAGCTCTTTTGTACCCAAGCTGGAGTGCAATGGCGCAATCCTGGCTCACTGCAACCTCCACCTCCTGGGTTATTTTTTGAATTTTTAGTAGAAACGGGGTTTCATCATGTTAGCCAGGCTGGTCTGGAACTCCTGACCTCAGGTGATCTGCCTGCCTCGGCCGCCCAAAGTGCTGGGATTGCAGGTGTGAGCCACTGCGCCCGGCCTACTTGAGAACTTTTTTTTTTTTGAGACGGAGTCTCGCTCTGTCGCCCAGGCTGGAGTGCGGTGGCCGGATCTCAGCTCATTGCAAGCTCCGCCTCCCAGGTTTACACCATTCTCCTGCCTCAGCCTCCCAAGTAGCTGGGACTACAGGCGCCAGCCTCCTCGCCCGGCTAGTTTTTTGTATTCTTTAGTAGAGACGGGGTTTCACCGTATTAGCCAGGATGGTCTCGATCTCCTGACCTTGTGATCCACCCGTCTCGGCCTCCCAAAGTGCTGGGATTACAGGCTTGAGCCACCGCGCGCGGCCTTGAGAACATTTAAAGCCCCTGTTAATCCTTTCCCAAGTGTGTTCTTCCCAATTCAGTTCCCTTTTCTATTCTACATTTAGTCTTTATCATCCCATTTTAATGCTTGCATTTATTTACATATTTATGTATTTATTTATATTTTCTTAAATATATGTATGTCCTTAAATGATAGATTGTATTTTTTTGCTGTTTTAAAGTTTATATAAATTATAGCATATTGTACTTTTAAATTCGCTGTTTTCATTTAACATTATGTTTTTGAGATTTATCTGTGTTGACAGACGTAGCTCTAAATTATTCATCTTGGCTGCTATATAGTATGTCATTACACAGATACACTAGGTTGTTTCCAATATTTCACTATTAAAAACAATGCTGCAAGAAAAAAGTAAATGCTGGGAGGAATATTCTGGAACATGTGCGAGGGTTTCTCTATCACATCACCAGTATTGCCTGACCATAGGGCATGCTGGTATTCAACTCTCCTGACATCACTAAACACCCTCCAAAGGAGTGGGCTCACTCACATTCTCACCTGCAGTGTGATAGAGACCTCATCACCCTACAGACCACCGCACTTGGTATTACCACATTTTTAAGTTTTTGCCAATTTGATGAGTGTGGATTAATATCTTATTGTGGCTTAATTCATGTTACTTTAATTACTAATGAGGGTCAGTGTATTTGTATGTTTGTTTGTCATTTGAGTTTTTTCAGTGACTCGCTTGTTTATCTCTTTTGCCCATTTTCAATTTAGTGGTTTGTCTTTTTCATATAAGTTTTTTATTTTATTATGAATACTAGTCTTTTGTTCACTTATACAAATATCTTCTCCCAGTCTGTGGTTGGTTTTTCTCAGATTGGATTCTATGTCTTTGATTTACAGATGTTTAAAAACTATTGCCAAATTTGTAGTCTTTTCTTTTAAGGTTTGTATCTCTGTCTCGTTTAAGGAACCCTTTCTTACTTGGAGATCATAAAGATACTCAAATTCTCTCTTTTTTTTTTTTCGCCTATAGTGTGTTCTATGATAGCAAATTCTCTCTTAATAAAGTTACTTTTTACACTGAGTCTTTAATTCCCTTGGAATTTGTTTTTATATAGGTGTGAGGTAGAGATCTGATTATTTTTCCATTTGGGTAACTGTTTGTTATAACTATTGTTATTGTAAGAACTACAGTAATTTGTAATGCCTCTGTCATTTGTGGATTTTGACAAATGCACAGGTCTGTTTCTAGGCTCTCAATTCTGTACCTTTGGTCTATTTCCATATTCTTACACAGTCTTAATTTCCTGTAGTTTCATTACAGATATGTATTCCCAGTGTCGACTGCCTAACGTGGTCATCGTTCCATGGCTAGTGATTGTCTTCCCTCTACTGTAGGCTCCTTGAAGTTTTTCAATATTTTATTCCAAGAAACAAGCACAGTGTCTACCAGCTGATAGGCAATCCTTAAATGTTACTGAAGGAAGGAGTAAAACCAGGGACTTACATCTTGGTTATCGAGTGCTAAATATAGCAAATGGATTATGGGGACAGGGGACAATTTTTAGGGAAAATTACGTAGCATTCATTCTTACAGCCTATATTCACTAGGGAAAGAACTTTCATCCAGTAGTTTATATATTATTTAAATATTAATTATTTGTAGGTTATGTGTTTAAAGAACTAGCATTTTTCATAATAGCTGGCACATGGCAAGATTTTGATGAATACAATGAATGAATTCCTCTAGTTAAGAAAAGAGTCTTCTTAAGAATATTTTTAGGGTCGGGGTGGTGGCTCATACCTGTAATCCCTGCACTTTGGGAGGCCTAGGCAGGCAGATCACAAGGTCAGGAGTTTGAGACCAGCCTGGCCAACACAGTGAAACCCAGTCTCTACTAAAAATACAAAAATTAGCCGGGCATGGTGGCATGCGCCTGTAGTCCCAGCTACTTGGGAGGCTGAGGCGGGAGAATCATTTGAACCTGGGAGGCAGAGGTTGTAATGAGCCAAGTTCACACCACTGCACTCCAGTCTGGGTGACAGAGTGAGACTCTGTCTCAAAAAAAAAAAACAAAAAACAAACAAACAAATTTTTAACAGTGAATATGTATTTTATAGAAGACCCTTTTTACAACTTTGAGGAAAGTTATTAGTTGTTCAAAAGAATATATTTAAATCATATATTTAAAATATATTTTGGGCCGGGCGCGGTGGCTCAAGCCTGTAATCCCAGCACTTTGGGAGGCCGAGACGGGCGGATCACGAGGTCAGGAGATCAAGACCATCCTGGCTAACACGGTGAAACCCCGTCTCTACTAAAAAATACAAAAAACTAGCCAGGCGAGGTGGCGGGCGCCTGTAGTCCCAGCTACTCGGGAAGCTGAGGCAGGAGAATGGCATAAACCCGGGAGGCGGAGCTTGCAGTGAGCTGAGATCCGGCCACTGCACTCCAGCCTGGGCCACAGAGCGAGACTCCATCTCAAAAAATATATATATATATATTTTGAAGACAGATAGTAAGTTCCCATGGGCAATGTAATACCACCTGAAGTTCCTGGGTGTAAGTTGCACTTTAGTTTTGAAGGACGTCTGGGTTGTTTTCAGTTTGGGGCTGTTAAAATAAGTTTACCATAGACATTCATATACTGGTTTTCGTGTGTACTTAAGTCTTTATTTTTCTGGGATAAGTGTGCACAAGTCAGTTGTTGGATCATATATTTTTTAATATATTGCTGAATTCTGTATGCTAATATTTATGAAAGTATTTTATGTGTATGTTTATGAGGGATATTAATCTGTCTTCATCTGGTTTTGGTATCAAGGTACTACTAGTTTCATGAAATGAATCGGGAAGTGTTCTTTCCTCTTGTACTTTTTGGGAGATATAATGTTTTATATCTTTTTGGGGAATTGGTGTTAATTCTTCTTTAAATATTTGATAGAATCCTCTAATGAAATCATCTAGGCCTAGACATTTATTTTGGGGGAGTTTTAAAATTATGAGTTCAAGTTCCTTAATTGTTATGCAGTTGCTCATATTATCTCTTTCACATTTGGTGAATTTCAGTTGCTTGTGTTTTTTGAAGAACTGGTCCATTTTGTCTAAGTTGTGAAATTTACATGTATGTGGTTTTTCATAGCATTTCCTTACCCTTTTGATGTCTTAGGGTCTGTAGTGATATTCCCTGTTTCATTTCTGATATTGATAATTTGTGTCTTCTCTGTTTTTTCCTTGTCAGTCTACTGAGAGTTTTGTCAATTTTATTGATCTTTTCATTGATTTTCTCTATTATTTTTCTATTTTCAATTTATCGATTCCATATTATTTCCTTTCTCTGCTTGATTTGGGTTTATTTTGCTTTTCTTTTTCTAGGCTTATTAGGTATAAGCTTAGATTATTGCTTTGAGACTTTTTCTTTTTTCTCATGTATGCATTTTTAGTGCTATAAATTTTCCTCTCAGCACTGCTCTAGCTTTAACCCCTACATTTTGACATGTTATAGTTTGTCCAAAAAAAAATTACATCAGAGTTAAACATGCAAGGGAGAGTTTATTTAAGATTACAGCAATAGGGGAGAGAGATTGAACTCAACTCCAAATACCGCACTGGCAGCTGGAGATTTATAGCCAACAGAGGGGGTGAGGGTTCAGTAGATGGAAAATTACCAAAAAAATCTTGGCTAGGTATCAAGGATGGTGGGCGTGGGGGTGGGGGATTAAAAAAAAAACACACACACACACACAAATACGGGTTTTTGTGTGGCATTTGGCTGGAGTAGAATAGTTATTGTCTAAAGGTTTTCTTTCCCGCTAGGCTGGCCTTTTCCTGGTCCTTTGGCTAATGAGAGCAGGCTTTTGTTAGGTTTTGTTTTTTGTTTTGTTTTGTTGTTGTTTTTGTCTGTGGTTATTGGCATTTCCAGGCTACTGGCTTGTCTGGGACATATTAGGCAAAAAGAAACCTGGGACTCACCTCTGTAAGATTCTTTGGGTCCTGTGGTCCCTAGCCAATCTGCCTTATTTTCTCCACCTTTCCGAGTCTCTTGGACTTGCCCAGGGTTTTAGTTGTATCTTGGGATAGGGACAGGGAACGTGTTTACACAACCTTCCTGGAAGCAGAAGTCTCCTTATTGGCAGTTTTAATCGAACAAAATACTTGATAGCACCGGGGTAGTTTTGAGAAACCCTCCAGTGCATATTTTATTCCCAGCACCTCTTGCTACTTAGAGACTGCCTGCCCAGTGGGGCTGAGGCCTCTGTTACTTCAGAGGGAGAGGGAGTTTCAGCTGAGAATAAAGGAATCAGTGTTCAGCTCTGGCTTTCAGCTAGAACTTGTGAAAGGGCACAGCAGAAACAAGAAAAGTATCGGCATGAGAGATCAAAAAGTGTTTTGTTTTGTTAATTTTTGAATTTTAGAAGCTTCCTTTTAAATATCAAGACTCAAAGCCTTGTATTTTTAGAGTTTAACATTATAAAGGAAGCCATTGAGTAGAGAGGATGCAAGAGACCCACTTCACAGGAGGGAGAGGGTACCTCCTTGGCTTGGAAGAGGTACTGAGGGGGAGAGCATGAGAGCAGAACCAAGAGCTGAGCACACTTTGAAAGAGTCTTTGAAAGGCTCTGACTTCCTCTGGCCCCTCTGGGTTAGAAACTCAGAGTGGAGGTGGAAAGCCAGAGGAGGGGAATGCAGCACCCCACAGGCTGGGTCACAGTCTCCAGGAGCGCCAGGCCGAGGGGGCCGGAAGCAGTGCTCTCCAAGGAGCCTGAGAGGGGGCTGGAAGCTCCTGTGGTCCTGGGGTCCTGCACTCCCCTGATATGGAAGCCAAGGCTGCCCATGTTTTCTGGGTTCTCACTGGTCCATGGAGGAGAGCTGTGAGATGGACAGCCAAAGGCCAGGTCCACAGGGAGGGTGCCATTGAGCTTCAGGAGGTAGCAGTGTTGCCAGAGCCAGCGCCAGGGCCCAGTTGGCAGAGGACGTATGTCAGATGCTGGCTGTGCTGAGAGCACAGAACTCACTACAGTCCTTCATGGACACTTCACCAACAGAGCAAACAGGGCAAGGACATGGGCAGCCGAGGCCCACAAGGGCAGGGTGGCCACAGCTGGGGACACAGGACCCTCTCTTCAGGTGCCAGGGGGGCATGTAGGCTCCCTGAATCATCCACCACCCCAGACACCACCTCGGGAAGAAGTATGAGTGGAGGGAGAAGGACAGAGAGGGGGAGAGCAGCTGGGCTCTTAATCAGCCAGCTGTGAATGCCACACCGACCAGCCGCTTTTCCCAGCATTTTAACTGTAGGTTAAAATACCACAATCCATGTGTTCAGGCAGACTTTCAGTTGCAGATTACATAAAACCAAACTCAGATGACCTAAACAATTAGAGGTATGTCTCAGCTTACCTGACCTAGAAGGCTGAAGAAGGGCCAGCTTCAGGCAAGGTTTGATCTGGCAGCCTACATTATATGAGCACACCCAGCTTCTCTCTGCCCTTTCCTCAGCCTGTCTCTTGCATAGCTTCCCCATGTGTCCCAGCAGGCCTGGGCGGTGCTTGCTGGGTTTCTCTCCAGTGGGGATGCAGAGCATCTCATGCAGCTTCACAGAAGGATGAAGAAGCGTGTCTCGCAGATGCCTTGGCAAATGTCTTCCTGTGTCTCTATGGCCTGACGATGAGGTCCGCTGGTTGGCTTAAAGGAGGGGGGTGGTGGGCACCATCATGAAGATCCAAGTGTCATTTTCTTTTTTTTTCTTTTTTTTTTTTTTTTTTTGAGACGGAGTCTCGCTGTGTCGCCCAGGCTGGAGTGCAGTGGCCGGATCTCAGCTCACTGCAAGCTCCGCCTCCCGGGTTTACGCCATTCTCCTGCCTCAGCCTCCCGAGTAGCTGGGACTACAGGCGCCCGCCACCTCACCCGGCTAGTTTTTTGTATTTTTTAGTAGAGACAGGGTTTCACCGGGTTAGCCAAGATGGTCTCAATGTCCTGACCTCGTGATCCGCCTGTCTCGGCCTCCCGAAGTGCTGGGATTACAGGCTTGAGCCACCGCGCCCGGCCTCCAAGTGTCATTTTCTAAACAAAATGGAAAAGAAAGTATTGTGTGGCCCCAAATAGCCTGTGTCCTCCACAAGTGGCAATTTTTTTTTTTTTTTTTGTTAGACAGAATCTCACTCTGTCTGTCATCCAGGCTGGAGTGCAGTGGCGTCATCTTGGCCCACTGCAACCTCCACCTCCCTGGTTCAAGCAATTCTCGTGTCTCAGCCTCCCGAGTAGCTGGGATTACAGATGTACAACCACCACACCTGGCTAATTTTTCTATTTTTAGTAGAAATGGGGCTTTGCCATGGTGGCCAGGCTAGTCTTGAACTCCTGGCCTCAAGTGATCTACTCACCTTGGTCTTCCAAAGTGTTGGGATTACAGGCATGAGCCACTGCGCCCAGCCTAAGTGGCAAATTAGTTTATTCCTACCGTCAGCCGAAATAAGGGTTACATACTTTAAACCTGTTCCATGCATCAATTTAACAAATCCCAGCCAGACACGGTGGTTCACGCCTGTAATCCCAGCACTTTGGGAGGCTGAGGTGGACAGGTCATGAATTCAGGAGTTCGAGACCAGCCTGACCAACATGGTGAAACCCTGTCTCTACTAAAAATAGAGAAATTAGCTGGACATGTGGAGCACGCCTGTAATCCCAGCTACTCCGGAGGCTGAGGCAGGAGAATCACTTGAACCGGCAGGCAGAGATGGTAGTGAGCCGAGATTGTGCCACTGCATCCAGCCTGGGCGACAGTGCAAGACTCCGTCTCAAACAAACAAACAAAAATCCTGCTGGGCGCGGTGGCTCAAGCCTGTAATCCCAGCACTTTGGGAGGCCGAGACGGGCGGATCACGAGGTCAGAAGATCGAGACCATCCTGGCTAACCCGGTGAAACCCCGTCTCTACTAAAAAATACAAAAAACTAGCCGGGCGAGGTTGCGGGTGCCTGTAGTCCCAGCTACTCGGGAGGCTGAGGCAGGAGAATGGCCTGAACCCGGGAGGCGGAGCTTGCAGTGAGCTGAGATCCGGCCACTGCACTCCAGCCTGGGCGACAGAGCGAGACTCAGTCTCAAAAAAGAAAAAGAAAAAGAAAAAAAAATCCCTTTGAATGTACCAAAAACAAGTGAAAGAGCTGTTTATTATTTACCTTTTGAGTTCTAATAGGAAGTGTTCTATTCTGTCTTCCAGAGCCCCAGCCACTCGTAAGTTGTTATTTCCTGGAGATTCTTATAAAATTTTCTTCAGGGTACTGACTATACCCCCACACGAAGAGGACTTTCTTTCCTGATGTAGTCTTTAGGCTCTGTTTTCATTAGGACCTACATAAATGATATAAGTACTATTTTGAAGTAATTCTAATCAAGACCTTTACATTGTTGCCATGTTATTTTTCTGCTTTCCTGATGAATATTCCTCCCATATGATATAATTTAAATATTATCAAAAGATTTATTAGCAAGGTGTTCATACATCACATAATTACTGCTAAATCTGTAGCACTATTTGAAACCCAAATGAACTTTTAAAATCTTTGTACTTTATTATTTTGAGTGATTTAATATTTTCCTTTTTCTATCTAGAGTAAACTGAGCCATCCCCTTATTCTATCTGTCACCTCACAGTGGGAAGAGGAGCATTCTGGTACTTTCTGTGCATTGCCTCTTGACTGGGATATATGCAGAGCAGGTTCCAGGTTCCACTGCGTGCAGCGCACATTGCTATTTTCTCTTCTACTCAGTTCACCTTTGAAAGTGCTGTTTGTGACCCACTAAGGAACTGGGACCCACAGTTTAAAATGGATCATCAGGGCCAAAGGCTGGCAGGTGGAGGAGCCTGGCTCCCTTTGAGTCACGCTGCCCAGTACAGTGGCCACAGCCTTGCTGACCCCAGGGGAGCTGCGGGCCCCAGGCTCCAGCCAGCCCTGCTTGGCAGAGGCTCATGCTTCCCCCTGGGGACCTGGCCCATTTCCGTGGCTCCTCCCTGTCCCTACTCTGCCCTACTGGTGATCCAGTGTGGCTCTGCCCTTCCCCCTCTGACCCTGCGCCTTGTCCCCTTCCCAGAGGAGTGGGCTCCTCTCCCTCTACCCATTTGTTGTGGTCAAGGGTGCTCATCCTTGCTCCTCGGAGCCCACTGCACGAGCGCCTCCTTTCCCGGCAGCTTCCACGCCTGCACAGATGCTCATGAGTCTCAACCCTCTTCATTCAGCTTTCCTTCAGGAATCTTAGGAAAAAAAAAAGGGCACAGTGATTTCACCATTTTCTTTTTTTTTTTCTTTCTTTCTTTTTTTTTTTTAGACAGGGTCTCACTCTGTTGTCCAGGCTAGAGTGCAGTGGCACATTCTTGGCTCACTGTAACCTCTGCCTCCTGGGTTCAGAGTAGCCTCAGCCTCCTGAGTAGCTGGGATTACAGGCATGCACCACCACACTTGGCTAATTTCTGTATTTTTACGAGAGACCACATTTCACTTTATTGGCCAGGCTGGTCTCGAACTCCTGACCTCAAATGGTCCACCCACCTCGACCTCTCACAGTGCTGGAATTACAGGTATGAGCCACTGCACCTGGCTGGTTTCACCATTTTTAAGCCAGATCTTTGGCTTCTCCTCTGAGCTACCCTGTGGGGGTGGTGATTCCTCAGCTCAACTAACTGGTCACACAGGCTGGAGCCCAGGGGTCCCGGCTGGGCACCAAGGCCTTTGGGCCTGCCAGTATAGCTGTCCCCACCCTTGTTGTCTACACATCTTGGTGCCAGACTTCCAGCTCCCCACCCACCTTCCTGCTCTCATCCCTCCAGCCAGGAGTCTTTCAGAAATGCAAGCCCAACACCTTAGCTCCACTCCCTAAAGTCTCCAGTGGCTCCCAGAGCTCTTGGGGTAACTAATGTCTGGTCTCCTCACCTGGCTGTTAGGGCTTCAGGTGGTCTGACTCCACCTGCTTCTCCAAGTCCATTTCCTGCCACTCTCCATTCGTCATCATTTATTCAACAGATTTCTAAACACCTATGTGCCAGGATGTTCAGGGTGCTTGCACTGTATGGGTCAAAACTCTGCCCTGGCCAGGCGTGGTGGTTCATGCCTGTAATCCCAGCACTTTGGGAGGCTGAAGTGGGCGGATCACAAGGTCAGGAGTTTGAGACCAATCTGGCCAAAATGATGAAACCTTGTCTCCACTAAAAATGCAAAACTTAGCTGGGTGTGGTGGCATGCACCTATAATCCCAGCTACTCGGGAGGCTGAGGCAGGAGAATTGTTTGAACCTAGGAGGAGGAGGTTGCAGTGAGCCAAGATCACACCACTGCACTCCAGCGTGGGTTACAGAGTAAGACTCTGTCTGCTCCAACCCCTTCACCCCCGCAAAGAAACCCCTCTGCTCTGTGAAGTCTTCGGGATAGAAGGCATGAGACAGCCAATACGCATGTGGAATGAGTATGAGACAGCCAATATGCATGTGGAATGAGTATGAGACAGCCAATACGCATGTGGAATGAGTATGAGACAGCCAATATGCATGTGGAATGAGAAGCGATATGGGGGAGAGTGGAATGTGTGGAACGGATGTAGTGCAGGGAGGATTGCCAGCCTCGGGAAGGCAGTGTTAAAGAGGTTGGGGAGGGGGCAACTGAGCAGAAGCTTTAGTGGGTGAGGGGGGCCATGGGAGCGTATCAAGGTGGAGCGGGCAGAGGGGGCTTCCCATCCAAGCCACTCACAGACCCCACATGGGGTCAGGGCCATGCTGCCCTTCAGGCTGCAGGTCAGGCTCCACGAGCTGCTTAGGTCAAGTGCAGCGGCATCAGCCTGGCCCAGGTGCCATAGCAGGTATGCTGCTGTGGCCCTCACTCTGAGCTCTGTGCCAGCTGCCCTTTTCTGTGTTTTTGTTGTGGTTTTCACTTGGGTTTTTTGTTTTGGTTTGGTTTGTTTTTTTTTTTTTGTATCAAGAAAAATTATTTCAGGAGACCTCTGGCATTTTCTGGCAGACTCTGGAGGCAACAGAAGCTTGGCCTAGGGCAGAACTGAATTCAAATCTCAGCTCAGACAATAGCTGTGTTATTCTAGCAAGTTACTTAACTTATGGAAACCTCACTTTTCTCATCCATGAAATGATAAAAGTAGCACCTTCTTTGCTAGGTTATTGTGAAAATTATTTTTCGGCCAGGCGCAGTGGCTCGCACCTGTAATCCCAGCACTTTGGGAGGCCGAGGCAGGCGGATCACGAGGTCAGGAGATCGAGACCATCCTGGCTAACACTGTGAAACCCTGTCTCTACTAAAAAAAAAAAAAAAAAAAATATATATATATATATAAATTAGCCAGGCGTGGTGTCAGGCGCCTGTAGTCCCAGCTACTCGGGAGGCTGAGGCAGGAGAATGGTGTGAACCCGGGGGGCGGAGCTTGCAGTGAGTGGAGATTGCGCCACTGCACTCCAGCTTGGGCAACAGAGCGAGACTCCGTCTCAAAAAAAAAAATTGTTTATTTTTCATCTTACTCATTCAACCACCGTTTGTGAATTGCTCCTGTGTGCTGGGCTGTGTAGTAGGTGCTAGGGACACAGTGAAGACGCCGTGGGCCCTGCCCCAGGAGGCTGTGTCCAGAGGGCAGAGTGCCATGTGGCTGTTTTGGACAGCACCTCTCAGGAGCCTCACATAGCCTGGCACCCAGGAAGGCGCGTGTGGGGCAGCTGCCACAGCTTTCTCAAGATGAGGAGAGCCGGCGTGCCCTCAGGCTGGCCGAGACCCTGTGACTGTCACTTTCCTTTGGCTTCATTCCAGAGGCTGTAAGGACATAGTCAACACATTAAAAGCAGGGCTGCCATCACCTTTTCCTTATGTCCACCACCTCCCCAGTTTGGCACCTTCCATCTGGAGCTTCGGTCAGGTAGACAGATGAAGACACCCAGGCCCACACAGGACCTAGGGAGAAAAGCAAAGGCTCATGTACCTCCTGGATGCAACCCCTTCACCCACAGCTGAAACTATTCCCTGCGTAGCATTTCACTTAACAACTACTGAGATTTTAACAAATGCCAGATTGTAGAACTAAAACGTCATCTCAGCACCTTGCCTTTCACTGAATGTTAAATAGAGGCTAACATTCAATTTTTTTAGATCATTTCTGTTTTTTGCAAAAACATACCAAGTTCACCATGAAAACAGATGCTGGGGTGTGCCCCCTCCCCACAGCTGTCACTTTCCCCTGCAGCCACTCACTGGAGACTTGGGCTGCCCAGAGCAACCCATGGGGGCTGAGCGCAGGTGCCTTCCTCTGTGGGGTTTGACTGGACTTATTTACACAGGCAGCTGAGAAGTGATTTCCACACATTTTGATGTCCACAGTAACAGCAGAAAATTGTATACCCTAGAGGATATTAAAATTCTAAGAAAAGTATTCCAGTTTGCTTCCATTTCCATAGTTTGGGGAACTTAAAACAGTCATCCTGCTGTGTGACTGTGTCACTATGTGCTCCCTCTGCTTGGCTCCAGAGTGCTTAGGAGACCCATGGGCATGGTCTCCGCCCCCTGGACATTGGTTGGACCTGGAAGATGAAATGGCCACGGATGGGCAACACGAGGGGACCAGCTGATGTAATGTAAATAACATGATTGACTCCAACAAATTAGGAGTGTGCTGGTTCCGAGGCTTTCACCTGCAGAAACATTCAGATATCACCATTTGCTTTCTGCCTGGGTGGCCATCTCCTCGTCCAAAGAGAGTGACGGGGCGTCTAGCCCCTCCCAGTAAAGGATGCCTGCAGGTAGTGATCGCTTCGCTATCTTCCTCGAACGGTTCTCCTGTGTGCTAGCACCTGGTGTTGGTCTGTGACAGCAGCCGCTTGCTAGAGTGATGTCTGACTTCGAAGCTCTCGTGGACGTGTGACAACCACACTTTCATCCACACCCTAGTGTGCTGGGTGCCACCCACAGGCTTCTCCCACATTTAGACTCTCACCCAGTGGGACCCAGCTTCCTCCCAGATGTTCGGACTCTCGTTAGTTGTCGCTTCCCACCACAGTCACTTTGGTCGCCTGTGGTCTTTGGTAGCTCACATGCTGTTTGTGCTCATTGCTCACGTACACACCTGTGAGCATGCGTTTGCCCATGAGGCGTTAGGGACGGCACTCTGTGTGATGGCTGCTTGCATCACAGAGGCCTGTAGAGAAGCGCAGCAGCGTTTCATGTGTTTGGAAATGTGAACCCAGGCACATGAACAGACATTCACAGATCTCGCTGGCACACAGTGCCACAACCAACGGGGAGCATTGGCCATGGAAGGCTTGGCATGGGCTGGTACCTCCTCCAGAGAGGCCTTGCTGAAGGGCCATGAAGGTCGGTTATGGAAGAAACACATGTGGTTCTGTGGCTGCTTCCTGTCGCCTGATTTCCTGGAAATTTGCCATCTATGAAGCTGATTTCCCCTGCCTCACTCCTCAGGGGCCTGAAGTACTCTCTTCTTCCCTCAGAGTGGCATGGAGAGTCTCCTGTGACACCCTTTCATTTTGTTCATTTGAACCCTGTGTTATGTGACCTGTATGTGTGATGCACACGTCACGACAGACAGTAACTCCCAGAAGGCCAGATTTGTGTGTGAGTTCATTTTGCGTTGCTGCCCCGCCCTGGGCTGCGTGTCGTGGTGCTTTCTGTGTGGCAGAACATCATCAGTATTGGAGGGATGCGTGCACAAGGCACAAGCAGAAGGAAGGAGTTTAGTCAAAGGTGGCAATTTGTACGTTATGTGTATTCAGTTTTTATTACTGACATGCTTTCAGTGCTTCTCTGTCTCACTCATTCAGTAAACACACATGTATTACATGCTTTCTATGTGTGAGGTGCTCCTGGTAAGGGGGATCCAGGTCCCCAGCTGTTCAGTGTTGTGATCAGTACTTCGTCTGAACTGAGAGTTGTCAAGGATGCTCTTCAGAGCATTGTGACAGACCCCCAGCCTGCTTGATTATGAAGCTAGAGGAGGTTTCTTTCTTAAGGAAAGGAGGAAGTCTGCTTGTGTGCAGGTTTGAAGGATGAGGAGAAGTCGTGGTATCAAAACGGTGAGGAGGTTAAAACAACAACAAGATCCCACTATATATATATTAGAATGACTACGATCAAAAAGCAAAAAAAATAAAAATAAAAAACCCCTTACATTATTAATCGGTGAGGGTGTGGAGCAACAGGCACTCATTCATTGCTGGTGGGAATGAAAAATGGTACAGCCACTTTTCTAGTTTGGCAGTTTCTTTCAAAACTAAATGCCATATGATCCAACCATTACACACCTAGGCATCCACCAAATTAATTTGAAAACTTATGTCCACACAAGAACCTGCACACAAATGCTGATGGCATCTTTATTCATAATCACCAAAAACCGCAACCCACCAAGATGTCTTTTTAGAGGTGAATAGATAGATAAACTGTGACACATTCATACTGGGAAATACTATTCAGTGATAAAAAGGAATAAGCTACAAAGCCATAGAAAGGCATGGATGGGCCGGGCGCGGTGGCTCAAGCCTGTAATCCCAGCACTTTGGGAGGCCGAGACGGGCGGATCACGAGGTCAGGAGTTCGAGACCATCCTGGCTAACACGGTGAAACCTCATCTCTAATAGAAAATACAAAAAAAAAAACTAGCCGGGCGAGGTGGCGGGCGCCTGTAGTCCCAGCTACTCGGGAGGATGAGACAGGAGAATGCCGTGAACCCGGGAGGCGGAGCTTGCAGTGAGCTGAGATCCGGCCACTGCACTCCAGCCCGGGTGGCAGAGCGAGACTCCGTCTCAAAAAAAAAAAAAAAAAAAAAAAGGCGTGGATGAATCTTAAATTCATATTGCCAAATGAAGCAAATCAATCTGGAAAGGCTACATACCATACGATCCCAAATTATGTGACGTTTTGGAAAAGGCAAAACTGTAGAGGCAGTAACAGATTAGTGGTTTCCAGAAGGTCAGAGCTGGGACTTGGGGGTGAGGTTGGATAAGTAAAGGTCCGGGGATTGTTTCGGGTGGTAAAACTATTTTGTGTGATACTATAATGGTGGATAGCTGACGCTGTGCATTTGCCAAAACCAATAGAATGTACGATAGCAAGAGTGAACTACAATGTATGTAAATTTTAAAAAGTCATTTATGAAGTCGGGGGATCTCAGAATGGGAAACAGAATGTGACATATCAATCTAATTATATTAAATTTGTGTGAAACAGCCTCACTGGGGGAAGTTGTTGGGGGGCAGGGGAGAAAAAAGGTGCTGACCTGAAATGAGTCTTAAAGACAAAAGGCAGAAGCAACTGAACACAATTACTGCACTCTAGTTAATAAAGTTGTTTTCCACAGGGGTACAGGTGAACAGTTCTGCTACCACTATGTACAGATACTGGCATTAAACATGCAATATTTGTCTGGCTGTACCTGGTTTATTTCACTTAACATAATGGCCTCCAGGCTCATCCATGTTGCTGCAGGTAACAGGATGTCATTCTTTTTATAGCAGAATAGTATTTCATTGTGTATATTTACCACACGTTCTTTATCCATTCACCCACTGATGAGCACTTAGGCTGATTCCATATCTTGAGTGTCGTGAACGGGGCTGCAATAAACATGGGAGTGCAGATACTTATTTGTCATACTGATTTCCTTTCTTTTCCATACATCCCCTGCACTGGATTGCTGGATCATATGGTATTTTAATTTTTCTTTTTTTAAGGAACCTCCATACTGTTTTCCATAGTGACTGCACTAATTTACTTTACCACCAACAGTGTACCAGAGTTCCCCCTTTCTTTGCATTATTGCCAGCATGTTATTTTTTGCTATTTTTAATAATAGCCAAGTAAATTTACATCA
Organism: Piliocolobus tephrosceles; assembly: GCF_002776525.5. Lineage (NCBI taxonomy): Eukaryota > Metazoa > Chordata > Mammalia > Primates > Cercopithecidae > Piliocolobus > Piliocolobus tephrosceles. Next base: position 182,568,978 of record NC_045436.1, read on the forward strand.
GGCTGGCCCCAAACTCCTAGGCACAAGCAATCCTCCTGCCTTGGGTTCCCAAAGTGCTGGGATTGCGGGTGTGATCCACTGTGCCCAATCACAGGCTATTTTTAGATTTCATATTCTACCACTTCAAATAAGATGCAAAAGGCTTACAAAAGCCATTGAACTCAAGTAAGGTGATTTATTAATATTTACCCAGATGCTGACCATTTCAGTTGCTCATCTTTCTTTTTTTTTTTTTTTTTTTGAGGCAGAGTCTTGCTCTGTCGCCCGGACTGGAGTGCAGTGGCCGGATCTCAGCTCACTGCAAGCTCCGCCTCCCGGGTTTACGCCATTCTCCTGCCTCAGCCTCCCGAGTAGCTGAGACTACAGGCGCCCGCCACCTCGCCCAGCTAGTTTTTGTATTTTTAGTAGAGACGGGGCTCATCTTTCATTCCTGAAGTTCCAGGTTTCCCTTTGGAAGCATTTCCCTTTGGAAGCATTTCCCTTCAGCCTGTAGAATTTCCTGTAGCATTTCTTTTAGAGCAGATCTGCAGATGACAGAGTATCTTAATTTTTATTCATCTGAGAATGTCTTTAACTCACCTTCATTCCTGGAGGATAGAATAAAGAGTTCTGAGTTGACAGTTCTTTTCTTTCAGTCTGTGAAAGTTGTGGTTCCACTGTCTTCTGGTCTGCATGGTCCCTGATAAGATGTCTGCAGTCACGCACATTGCCATTCCTTGGCATGTAAAGTGTCATTTTGCTCTGGCTATTTTCAAGATGTTTTTTCAATTATAGTTTTTCAGCAGTTTGATTATGATGTTTCTGGGCCTGGTTATCTTTTAATTTACCATATTTGGGGTTGTTCAGCTTCTCAAATTGGAAAAAGTATGTCTTTCACTAAATTTCAGAATTTGAAGGCATTATTTCTGTAAGAAAATATTTTTCTGCACAATTCTCTTTCTTTTCTCCAGGAACTAAGAGAACACAATTTGATACTGTCTTTTGATATGAGCCCACAGATCCCTGAGTCTTTGTTTATTGTTCTTCCTTTCTTTAGATCGGATCATTTCTATTGATCTCTCTTCAAATTCAATAGCTGTTTTCTCTGTCATCTCTACACTATTATTGAGCTTTTCCTGTAAATATTGGGTATTTTTTGAGGTATCATGTGATTTTAACGTGTAGAAAACTTGAGAGCCACTGACTTAATACTCCAAGGCCTTCGTGTCCTCATCTTAAAAAAATGAGGATGACAATGTGGCCTTACCACTTCCCAGGGTTTCTAGGCGGAACTAAGGAGCATTGCTGTAAGACTGCAGGACTTTGATGCTTGGCACAATTCGTCAGATTTAGCCAGGGAGTCAAGACTAACTAATAATGCCCAGTGAGTTCTATTCCCAGACATAGCAGGGTATTATTGTTCAAGATACTGCCAAGAATCCAAAAGATGTTGTGACAGAAATTCTCATGATTTGAATAGTTGAAACGGGCTAGAAGCATGTGAACCATTGCACATTGTCCAAGTTGTAAAAGTGTGAAGGTGTTTAACAAATGACCCCAAGAGTTTGCAGGGGATGCAGCACAAGCCACTAAGTTTAGGACAGGCTGAGACAGAGGCAGGTACCAAGTGCCAGGACCTGTGAGGGAGGGGAATGACCAGCATCAAAGAGACCAGAATTTTCATCTTAAAATATGTTCTAAAATAAAAATACAATGTACAAATTTGACTGAAACCTACCATTAGCATATGTTATAGGAATTTTTAAGTTAACTGAGTTCATAATTTGGGCTGCTGTAAAAAGAATGTACATAATTATGTTAAGAGTCACACAGGCTAGAGTCAAAAGGAATTGTTCTCAAATCTGCTAAGTACATTTAGTGGTATATTCACCAAAATTATGTTTTGATATTAGACAATTGTATTAAGTATTAATGTGCTTATGCATGATACATTGGCTTACTTGTTTTAATGTTTAATAAAATGTGATATCCATTAAATATCCTAAATGGCACAGATTAAGAGTAGATATTTTAACTAAAGCTAGTCTCTTCTTATTAACAGAATATCCAAGGTATCTCCAAGCACCCAATTCAGATTACTAAACCTAAGAATTTTAAAGGTAACTCATTTCTTACTATCTTGCTAAAGTCTTGGGTAATTCTTTTATGAGACAGGGTGTCACTCTGTCACCCAGGTTGGAGTGTAGCTGTGCGATCATGGCTCACTGCAGCCTTGACCTCCTAGGCTCAGGTGATTCTCCCACCTCAATCTCCTGGGTAGCTGGGCCTACAGGCATGCACCACCATACCTGGCTAATTTGTGTGTGTGTGTGTGTGTATTTTTTGTAGAGATGAGGCTTTGCCATGTTGCCAAAGCTGGTCTCAAACTCCTGGGCGTAAGTGATCCTCCCACCTCAGCCTCCCAAAGTGCTGGGATTACAGGTGTGAGCCACTGTGCCGTTTTTAACATTTTTAAAAAGGTTACTTGTCATTGATTTTCTATAGAACTAACTGCTTCACCTTTCTGAAGTTCTTTGTATTTGCATGACCAGGATTTAAATATACATTGAAAAAATAAAAAACAGCTAAAGTGATATGGTACCTCCCTGTTAGCAGTTTACAAGTGGAAATAGATGATAATTATATCAGGAAAGTAGCTTTCCTCCTACCATCCCTCCCCCACCAGCCTCCCAATAAAGAAAACACAAACATATAATAGCACTGGTGCTTATTAAAGTCTGAACATTACTGGAAATGTTTATAAAAGCACACTAACACTCTTAAAAAGAGTCTACGAGCACATGATAAAGCACACTAACACTCGTCTTTCTTTTAAGCGATTCTGCTGTAATGCTGATGGGTACGTTTCTAAAAAAGAAAAAGTTCAAATCTGAGCAAATGAGAGTTCTGCTGCCCATGCCCTGTACACGTCCTCCCCTTGGCAGTGGTGCTCCTGCCCTTCTCTTGGGGTCCCTGCTGTGCAAAAAGGTCCTGGCAAAGCAGTGAAACCCGATGAGCAGTCTTGCAGTCTTGTCTCTTCTCTCCTCTCCTCTCCCCTCCCCTCCCCTCCCCTGTCCTCTCCTCTCCTCTCCTCTCCTCTCCTCTTCTCTTTTTTTGAGACAGAGTCTCGCTCTGTCGCCCAGGCTGGAGTGCAATGTCATGATCTCAGCTCACTGCAACCTCCGCCTCCTGGGTTCAAGCGATTCTCCTGCCTCAGCCTCCCTAGTAGCTGGGACTACAGGCATACACCACCACGGCGAGCTAATTTTTTGTATTTTTAATAGAGATGGGGTTTCATCATGTTGCCCAGGCTGGTCTCAAACTCCTGGGCTCAAGTGATCTTCCCACCTCGACCTCCCAAAGTGCTGGGATTACAGGTGTGAGCTACTGCTCCCCGCCCCGATGAGCAGTCTTTTCTAAAATACATGTGACTGTCCTGAAATAGGGTCCATGGAGAGAGATCCTGAGTAGCTTCATCCCCTGCTGCCCCTTTAAAATGTCTTCAGTGGGAAAATCACAGTTGTGCTTCCCACATAGACCTTCAATCAGTGAGGCTCAGAGAGTTTCAAGATTGCTTTTACTGGAATGCATTCAGTTGTCAACATTTGACTTTTTGTTTTCTTCACTAAGAATTCTAGACAAAACAGAAAATTTTAAAAAGACAAAACCTACTTAACTTTTAGTAGTAATATGTTATTTTTAAGTTACATTAATAAGGCCAGGCGCCATAGCTCACACCTGTAATCCTAGCACTTTGGGGGGCCAAGGCAGGAGGATTGCTTAAGTCTGGGAGTTTGAGACTAGCCTGGGCAACATCGTAAGACCCTGTCTCTACAAGAAACTTAAAAATGAGCTGGTGATGGCGGTGTGCACCTGTAGTCCTAGCTTGCTTTGGGAAGCTGAGGCAGGAGTATTGCTTAAGCCCTGGAGTGCAAGGCTGCAGTGAGCTATGATTGTGCCACTGCACTCCAGCCTGGGCAACAAAGTGAGACCCCCATCTCTAAAAAAATTAAATTCATAAAAATATTCAGAAAAATTTAAAATCTTAACTCTTGACTTTAGAATAATATTCAAATAATATTGTATTGAGGAATAGCTATGAGTCAGTTCATGACCAGAGTCACTAAATGCTCTTGAAATAACAATTCAGGTAAAGAAGACGAGACTCTCACGATCTCCCCGAGGGCCATGTTTGTTTCATCCAAAGGCCACACCTTTCTAGCAGCAGGTACGTTTCTGTAGCTTACTTTATGCATTTTCATAGAGTTCAATGGTTTAGAAATTGTACAATTCAAAGGTACTTATGGAATTCATTCTTTCAGATAAATTCTTTTTTTTGTTTTTTTTTTTGCATTCTTGTGGCCCAGGCTGGAATACAATGGTGCGATCTTGGCTCACTGCAACCTCTGCCTCCTGGGTTCAAGCGATTCTCCTGCCTCAGACTCCCAAGTAACTGGGATTATAGGTGTGCGCCACCACACCTGGCTAATTTTTATATTTTTAGTAGAGACAGGGTTTCACCATGTTGGTCAGGCTGGTCTCGAACTCCTGACCTCAGGTGATCTGCCCGCCTTGGCCTCCCAAAGTGCTGGGATTACAGGCATAAGCCACTGCAGCCGGCCTCTTTCAAATAAATTCTAGGGCACAGTACATAATAACAAGTTTTGCTTCCAGTGTCCCCTCATCACCATATCTAAATCCCAGATACCCGTGGTCCCCGCCCCTGTGCTTTGTCTGCCCTGCTCTTTGCGGCCTTGCCCAGCCCTGCTCCTCCCAGCTCAGAGTCACCTCCACTCCAGGCCCTTGCCCAGCCATTCCTCTTCCCCAGAGACCATCTTGGTGCACTCCTTTGCCTCCTCCATGCCTTTGCTCTATGTCACTTTGTTGATGAGGCCTATAAATAAGGTAACTGGTCATCCTGTTTATAACAATAACTCCCCTCCATGCACACACTCTCACTCACTGCTGAGCCTCCTCACCTTGTGCGATCCTCCCCATTTCATTTCTCGCCTCCTGACACTGAGGCCAGAAGACCCTGGGAGATGGGAGGCGGGGACGTGGACCTTGAGGCTACAGTCAGGAGAGTTTGAGGGTGGCTGGGGTGGGCAGCAACCACGAGGAACATTGCTGGCAAATTCTAAATTAATGCAGAACTGTATCTCACAGACTTTTCACAGATTGAATTGCGCATTCTTGCACATTTATCTGGGGATCCAGAACTTCTGAAGTTATTCCAGGAATCTGAAAGAGATGATGTATTTTCTACTCTGACTTCACACTGGTAAGATATATGAACTCACAATATTATCAGATCTGCAGGAAGGCCAGTATGAGTTTAAAAGCCTGAATTATTCCAAGGCTACTTTCATAAGACAGAAATTATATATTTTTTGGTATATGTGGCTAGTAGTTAATCATTTTGAAAAGAAGAGTAGATAACTAGGATGCCATGAGTTACCTAATTGTGAAAGAAGTGATGATTCTTCTCCACTAAAAAAGAAGTTCATTCCTAGAAAATATAATAGAAATGATAAAATAACCAGCGAGTCCTGCACCCTATAGGTGAGCAACATGAAAAGAGTGAGCCCACGGTGCTGGCTGTGAGCCGCTGCCCTCAGAGGAGAGCAAGGTGCTTGCTGCACACTCAGGCCCCAGCCCGTCTGTGGGCCAGGGGCTTCTTGAGCTGCGGGTGAAAGACCCTGCCTGAGTGGCTTACACTCTTGGAGAATTCCAGAGGCAGATGGGCTCGGGTTTTGTTGGGCAGCTTGCCAGGGTCATCCCAGGCCCGTCCTTCTGCATGATATTCTCAGGACGTTGGCTTCTCTTCCTTCTTGTGGAATACCTGCTCGTCTCCAAAGCAGGATGGAGAGACAGCTGCGAGGCTCTCCTCTCACCCCTCTCCTCTGCCCAGGAAGGTCAAGGGGCTCTTGCAGAGCCCAGTGCAGACGACAGCTACACCCCGCTATCTAGAGTAGGTCATGCAGCTGCACCACCTGCAAGGGAGGTGGAGAGATTCTACTCCAGAGAAAAGGAGGAGTGATTATTGTTTTAGGCGTATACATGACAGGTGTTCACCGGGCCAGGCGCATCAGTGCCCCTTTGGGGGGTGGGGTGCGCTGGCTGGTGGAAGGTCCCTGTGTCTGAGTCACCGTCCACTCCCTCAGCAGCTGCAGGCGCCACCTTCCCATCACCTTGGGCCTCTTCTGCTCCCCCTGCAGCTCCCGCACCCCTCCCTACCCTTCCCCTCCCAGCTCATCTCCTGATACCTGTTCACCCTCACGTCGTCACACAGAAAGGCTGCCCAGCACCTACGGGGTGGGAGATGAGGAAGTGGATCGGGGGGTCCCTCAGGGGTGGAAGCCAGAGGGGAGAAGTCGGAGGAGCAGAGTCCTAAGCGGGGGGGGGGGGGGGGGGGGGGGGGGGGGGTCTGTCCTTCAGCCCCTCACTAGGCCAGCCCCCTGCATTCCCTGCGTTCTTAAGCCCCTGCACTCCCCTCCTCATGTGCTGTCTCTGCCTCTGTCTTTGCTGAAGGCAGGGGGACCTGCAAGGGCTCTGGCTGCTCTCTGGCCTGGTTGCCACCCGCTCTCCCTGTGCTCCCTCTTCAGCCACCCTGGCTGGTCTTGAGCACACCAGTTACCTGCCTCACTCCAGCCTTTCCTGCCCTGGGGCTCAGGAAGCTCTTTCCCCAAATGTCCGTGTGTCTCCCTCACCCACCTTATCCAAGTGGGCCCTCCCGGCATCTCCTCAGGGCCTTTGCCTGACCACCCTCCCCTGATGCTGGGCACACTGCCACTCCTCTCTGGTCTCCGCTCGTCTCTGGTCCGATGCACATTCTCATGTATTGCTCTACTGTTCATCCTGCCGCAGCATCAGCGCCCAGGGGCTGAGACCTCATCCACTGTGGTCCCTACTGTGCTCCACAAAGGGTGGGGACTCACAAAGGATTTGTCAAATAAACGAACGAATAGTATAGAACTCAAACTTGCGTTTGAATCAGAAAATCTCTCCAAAAAAGGCTACCACCACAGGACTCTTACTTGAATGACAAAATTCAGAAAGAAATATTTTATATACCAGGAGCAGAGGATTGAGAATGTTACTGTACACTCAGCTGGACTTTGGAGTAGCTGTGAAATTGTGTTTATGGTGACAGCAGGAAAAGTGACAAAAGCAAAGCATAATGAAGTGTTTGCCCAGCCCAGGAAGAGGCACTGTACCGGGTGGGTGTGACAAGCACGGCACATGGTGGGGTCCAGGGCAGCAGGAACCAAGGCCGGCTCTTGAGCACTGGGTCCTACCTCTCACCCCATATCCAGGGCATCCTCTTGTTCTCTCCCATCCTCTTCCCTCATCCTCAGACCCTGCACCCTACCCTCTGCGACCCGGTTGTTTCACATGAGTGGCCTCCACTCCCGTCAGGGCCCACTCTGGGACTCCAACTCTCCACCTCTGAATGTCAGATCTGCACCGGGTCCTCGCTGGCCTCACTCACAGCTCTGCCAGTGGCCTTCCTCCTGGCATCTCTTTCCAGGTCTGTCACTTACCCAGTCTTGCCTGTACCCCACTGAGCTCCAAAAGCACGGAGACCCAGTCAGCTCCGGCTCCTCCTGGGCACTCCGGAAAGGTCCCAGGATGGATCCCAGGACACATACAGACCCATTCTTCTCTCCGCTCAGCCCCATCAGCTGCCCCCTTAGGAAGCTGTGCTCCTCTGACTTCTCCCTGCTCTCTGGCTTCCAGCCCTGAGCGATCCCCATTATTTACTTGCTCACCACTTACCCCACCCCAGGTGCCGGAAGAAGTTGCAAGGTGGTGGCAGCTGAGTCCAGTAGAAATTCAGGCCATGTGGACTCAGAGAAGCCCTTAATATTCTCGACTTCCTGTCTTCTCTTGTTGCTCCAGACTTTTTTGATCTCCCACAAATAACTACTATTCTCTCTTAATCTCCAAAAAGAACCTCCCCTCTTACTTAAATGACAAAGTAGAAAGCCTAAGACAGGGGCTTCTGAACTCCCTTCCACCCTGCCTCAGTTTCTCCATGTACGCTCCTCCCCCTCTCCAATGGCTCCTGTCTCAAAGGAGGGAGCTTCTCTATTGCCAGGATAAGGACTGTGCAGTGTAGATCTCCAGGAGTTGCCACATGTCTAGACCTGTGTGCCTGGCTCCTCCCACAGCTGTGCGGTGTACAACCAGTCGAGCCTTACATGGCAGCCTTCATCCATATTCCTTTTATTTTCCATGTTTTCTCTAGCATTGTTAATATATCCTTGTTGATTTCCTCGTTCCCCTCTACTGGGGGACAAAAAACATGCTTTAGGATTCCCCTAAATATAACCTTAGAAAGAAATCCTGTCTTCAACCTGGTTGAAGACTTCATTTATTGCTTAGGTACAAAAGAAATCTACACTTACTCCCTATACTTTCTCACTGCCAGTTCTTTCTTGCTTCTTAAACTTTCATTTTACCTACATAGGGCTTTATTTGTATTTGAAGCCCTGAACTCCTCAAGTCTTAAGACAATGATTGCCTCCAGGATGTTTCTGGCTCTGAGGTCCAGGGCCAGCAACAGCAGCGAGACCCCACCCCCAGCAAGGGACAAGTCAAAGACTCCACAAGGTCTTTGTGGGTGTGCGGCAGCCCTGGTCCCTGCCTGTCCCGCTTCTTTCTCCTGGTCTCTGTGCCCCCGCTCCTGGGAAAACATCCTTCTCTCAAGCTCTCACCATCTTTTAAAATCAAGATATAATTCACAGACCATAGAATTCACCCTTTTAAGGTTACAATTGGCCTGGCACAGTGGCTCATGCCCATAATCCCAGCATTTGGGGAGGTAAAGAGGAGAGGATCACTTGAGGCCAGGAGCTTGAGACCAGCCTGGGCAACATTGCAAGACTCCCATCTCTACAAAAAAAAATTTTTTTTAATTAGCCAGATGAGGTGACACATGCCTGTCCTGTAGTCCTGGCTGCTTGAGAGGCTATGAAGAGAGGATTGCTTGAGCCCAGGTTGAGGCTGCAGTGAGCTATGATTGCACCACTGCACTACAGCCTTGACAGACAGAGTAAGACCCTGTCTCTCAAAAAATAAAGTTACAATCACCTCTATCTAATTCCAGAACATTTCCATCACCCTGAAAAGAAACCTCATGCCCATTAACCACCATGCCCAATTCACCCCACCTTCCAGCCCTGGAAACCACTCATCTACTTTCTGTCTCTAGATTTACCTATTCTGGACACTTCACATTAATGAAATTGTACAACAGGGAACCTTTTGTATCTGGCTTCTTTTACTGAACATAGTATTTTCAAGGTTTATCCATGCTGTAGGAGGTAACAGTACTTCATTCCTTTTTATGACTGAAAAATATTCTATTATATAGAATAATATATTCTATATATTTCAATATAAATAAGCAAATAATCCATGTATTTATCTATTCATCAAATGTCCTTCGATGGACATTTGGGTTGTTTCTACTTTTTGTCAGTTATGAACAATGCATTATGCATGTTTGTATATAGGTTTGGTTTTGGTTTTGGCTTTGGTTTTGGTTTTTTTTTTTTTTTTTTTTTTGAGACAGGGTCACACTCTGTCCCCTAGGCTGGAAAACAAAGGTATGATCTTGGCTTACTGCAACCTCTGCCTTCCAGGTTTGAGTGATTCTCCAGCCTTAGCCTCCTGAGTAGCTAGGACCACAGGTACATGCCACCATGCCTGGCTGAATTTTTTTTTGTTTTTTTTTAGACAGGGCCTCACCCTGTCGCCCAGACTGGAGTGCAGTGGCACAATCTCGACTCACTGCAACCTCTGTCTCCCAGGCTCAAGAGATTCTCCTGCCTCAGCCTCCCAAGTAGCTGGGATTACAGGCGTGCGCCATTGCCACCCAGCTAATTTTTGTAACTTTAGTAGTGACAGGGTTTCACTATGTTGGCCGGGCTGATCTTGAACTCCTGACCTCAAATGATCCACTTGCCTTGGCCTCCCAAAGTGCTGGGATTACAGGCATGAGCCACTGCGCCTAGCCTAATTTTTGTATTTTTAGTAGAGATGAGGTTTCGCCATGTTGGCCAGGCTGATCTCAAACTCCTGATTACAAAGCAGCCTGCCCGCCTCGGGCTCCCAAAGTGCTGGGATTACAGGCGTGAACCACCACATCTGGCTGAGGTTTGGTTTTGTTTTGTTTAGTTTCTGAGATAAGATCTCGATCTGTAACCCTTAGTGGGAGTGCAGTGGCTCACTGCCACTCACAGCTTACTGCAGCCTCGACCTCCTGCTGGACTCAACAATCCTCCCACCTCAGCCTCCTGAGTACCTGAGACCACAGGCACATGCCACCATGCCTGGCTAGATTTTTTTTTCTTCTCTTTGGTAGAGACTGTCTTCCTATGTTGCCTAGGCTGGCCTCGAACTCCTGGGCTCAGGCGATCCTCCCTCCTTGGCCTCCCAAAGTGCTGGGATTACAGGTGTGAGCTGCCGCCCCTGGTCTGTGTGCAAGTTTTTATGCAGACATACATTTAAATTTATCCTGAGTATATACCTAGGAGTAGACATGCTGGGTCATAAAATAATTCTTTATTTAACTTTTTTCATTGTGGTAAAATATCTGTCGCATAAAATTTACCATCTTAATCATTTAAAATGTGCAATTCATTGGTACCTATATTTAACTTTTCCATGACCTGCTAAATAATTTTCCAAAAATGCTGCACCGTTTTACATTCCCAAAGGTATATGGGGTTCAAGCTTCTCCACATTCTCACCAATACTTTGTATTACCTGTCTTTTTGATTCTAGCCATCCTGTGAGTGTGAAGTGGTATCTCATTGAGCTTTGACTTGCATTTCCTTGTTGGAGATGGATGTTGAGCACGGTTTTGTGGGCTTGTCATTTACTCTCTGTCCCTGCCCCTCCTCTACACCTGAACACAGGTGCACCCTGGAGTGTTTTACTTGCCTGCCTTTCTCTGTGTCCCTCTTCCCAGAAGGTGTCCTTTTTTCTCACTTTCGCTTTCCTTCCAGTTAGGATATAAGACAATATAGAATTTTTAAAGTATATAATAAATTTAATAACACCCCTGCTCTCTCTCCAGAGAAACAGAAAGTCTTAGAAGATGGTTTTAGTTCAGGCAGGAAGACCATTTTGCTTCTTGGTTAACCTTTGAGCTTTGTTGCCATCTTAGTGCTTGGATGGAATAGGTGTCCTGGATTTCTTCCCTTAGAATGCATGAGAGAATCTCTCTGCAATTCAAGGCGAGTGTTGGTGATTAGATCACAAGTGTTACTTTCTTCAGTGGGCCCAAAGCTACTCTGGCTGTTGCTAACCAAGTATTACAGCAAAGCATTTTTGTCAAAGTAGTGGGCGAAGGATATGGGTAAAGTGGGAAATGTATAGCATGAAATGCTTACATTAGAAATCAGGAAAGATCTCAAGTCAATAAGTTTCTATCTCAAGAAACTTGAAAAAGAAGAGCAAAATAAACCCAAAGCAAGCAGAAGGAATGAAATAATAAACAGCAGAAATCAATGAAATTGACAGGCAGAAAACAATAGAGGAAATCAATGAAAAAAGCTGGTTCTTTGAAAAATCAGTAAAATTGATAAACTCTAGCAAGGGTGACAAAAAATGAAAATAGATGATGTAAATCATCAATATCAGGAACGAAAGAGGAGATATCACCATAGATTCTGCAGGCATCAAAAGGGTAAAAAGGGAATACTGTAACAATTCAACAATTTAGAAGATACGGACCAATTTCTTGAAAACCACAAACTGCCAAAATCTAACTAAGATGAAATGGATAACCTAAATATTCCTATAACTACTAAAGAAATTGAGTTTGTCCCTTAAAAGTTCCTGAAAAAGAAACCTTCAGGCTCAGATGGCTTCCCTGGAGATTGTTTTTTCTGTCCCCCAGGCTGGAGTGCAGTGATGCGCTGTCAGCTCACTGCAACCTCCGCCTCCCAGGTTCAAGAGATTCTCCTGCCTCAGCCTCCAGAGTAGCTGGGATTACAGGCACCTGCCACCATGCCCAGCTAATTTTTGTATTTTTGTTAGAGATGGGGTTTCACCATGTTGGCCAGGCTTGTCTCAAGCTCCTGACCTCAAGTGATCTGCCCGCCTCGGCCTTCCAGAGTGCTAGGATTGCAGGCATGAGCTACCACACCCAGGCCCCAATAGCATATTTTTAATGGTGAAAGAATGCCTTCCCCTAAGATCAGGAACAACTTGTTAATATTGCATATTGAAGTTCTAGCCACTGCACAAGATTAAAAAAAGGAAATGGCATATAGATTGGAAAGGAAGAAATAAAATTGTCTCTCTTTGCAGATGACATGATTGTCTATGTGGAAAATCCCACAGAAAAAACAAAAAGAATTGTTTTTAACCCTTAGAATTAATAAGTAAGTTCACCAAGGTTGCAAGTCCCAAAATCAGCTCACAAAAATTGGTCACATTTCTATAAATTGCCAATGAACATGCAGAAATCAAAATTAAAAACACAATGCCATTAATAATCACTCCAAAGATGGCCAAGCATGATGACTCATACCTGGAATCCAAGTACTTTGGGAGGCCAAGGTGGGTGGATCACCTGAGGTCAGGAGTTTGAGAGCAGCCTGGCCAACATGATAAAACCCCGTCTCTACTAAAAATACAAAAAATTAGCCGGTTGTAGTGATGGGTGCCTGTAATCTCAACTACTCGAGAGACTGAGGCAGGAGAATCACTTGAACTCACGAGCTGGAGGTTGCAGTGATCTGAGATTGCGCCACTGCACTCCAGCCTGGGCAACAAGAGCAAAACTGTCTCAAAAAAAAAAAAAAAAAAAAAAAACACTCCAAAGATAATAAAGTACTTAAATTTCAGTTAACAAAACATATACAAGATCTGTATGCCTAAAGGTATAAAATACTGATGAAAGGAATCAAAGAATTCAAGAGAAATACCATGTTCATGGTATGGAAGACTCAACATACAAATAATGTCAATTCTCCCAAAATTGGTCTGTGGGTTTATAGTGCAATTCCTGCTAAAACCCAAACAAGGTTTTTGTAGACACAGAGAAGCTTAGTCTAAAATGTATGTGAAAAGGCACAGGGCTTAGAATAACTAAAACCATTTTGAAGAAGAATAAGATGGGAGGAATCACTCCACCTGATATTAAAACTTTATACATATAGTAATCAAGAGAGTGTGGTGCTGACAGAAGGATAGGTACTAGATCAATGGAACAGAAAAGATAAACCAGAAATAGACCCAAACAAATATGCTTAACCAATTTTTGACAAAGGTGTAACGTATTAGACAGGAAATAATTTTCTTCAGATTTGTGTCAAGCCGAGCTCTCATAAAGCCAACTTGAAAAGTTCATATCTACATTGGATATAGCATATGTCTTCCCTGCATTTTATTAGCTTGTATTAGTTCTTGGGAGAACTTCAAAAATAAGAAGCTTTTAATATTTGCATGGTGGTTGCTTCTAATTCCCCATCAGCAATAGTAATCCAACATTTGTGACTTACACTGTAATTAGTTGCTGTGGAAATAATTCTTATGTTCCAAACAGAGGACTAGAGTAGCATGTGGTAAAAAAGCAGCAAGATCAAATACACTCTTAAAAATGTTTGTTTCATGTAAATGCCTTATTGTTTGGAACACAAAAAGCAAAAAGGCAATTTGATGTGATATTCTGAAATACTTAGTAACGTTTTCAAAGAATAACAATTTCCTTGAAAAACCTTTAAGCTTATATAAATGGAGTTTGGAAGAAATCAAAGAAATCAACTATAAAGCCACAATTTGAGAGACTGGTGCTGACACCCAGAGAGCCGGGATTTCCCCAGGGAATGCAAATCAGACAGGATCTCAGAGCTGCTTACTGCAGCTCCAGCAACTTCACACACACACACTTGTGCACACACATGCACACTCACACAAGCAAAAGACACAGCCATTATGCACTGCGGGGCCCAAAACATGCCATTGAGGCGCCTTCTTCAAGGAACCATCATGTCCTTGGCTCATTAGGTGAATTCCTAAAAGTTTTATAAAATACAAATAAAAAATAATTCTTATCAGCTGTGCATTCAACTCAGCATTTTCAGACTGAAACTTAGGAGAATTTTTAACTGCAGAATATGTTCATTTTTTCTTCTGCTTAAGATGGTTTTGGAGTGCTTCTCTGAGACTGTCTCTACTTGCAGATGACATGATTGTCAATGTAGAAAATTCCAAGAAATATACAGAAAAAGTACAGGCAAGTGTGGAAGACAGTATTGCTGTCTGTGGCTCCCTGTCCAGGGAAGATGGTGCTTCCGTACCCAGTAGGTGTCAGACTTGGCCATGTGACTTGCCAATGGAACATGAGTAAAAGTGACATGTCACTCCTAAGCAAGACTTTAAGAGTCTGCACGTTGTTCCTCTTCATCTCTTTTCCCTCTATTACAACTGCTGGTAAGGAAAAATATGCCATGCAAATACTAGGCATAAGAAAGCCAACTACTAGACTAGTATCAGTGTAAACTGCAAAACAAAAAGTGTTGCTGGATAAAAAGGGACATTTCATAGTGATAAAAGGGCCAATTCATCAAGAAGATATAGTAATCCTAAATTTTAATGCACCTATTAAAACAACTTTAAAATACCTAAAGCAAAAATTGACAGAACTAAAGAATGAAATCGAATTTATGTTTCATTCAATCATTCATTCCCCGAAAAAGTCTCATTGCTTTTCTCAGAAGGGGAATTTCTGTTTAAATAAAGTTTAATAAATGTGCAATTAAGATGCCATATTGTATTATTTTGATTATTGCTCTTTTAGGATACAATTTATGTTACTGACTTCAGGCTGTCTGCATTGTTAAACATTGATTACCACACATTATTTTTTCCTAGACCCTATGTGGTGCTTCCTTAAGAAAGTTGTGCCATAACGATTAATTACAGCAAAGGACTCCTCCCATGATTAGCTCTGCTTCAGAGGTTCCTTTTGTTTTTTGTTTTTCATATTCAGTCATTTCCTCTTAAATGATAATTGCTTAATCTTTGAGATTCTTCTACTAAAAAATTTACCAGATCCCTGGCACATCTAATTCCTTCCAGTATTTCTATAATCATTGATGATTTTTAATGATTTAGTGTTTACAAGCCCTCAAAGTGTCCTAGCGCTACAAACCCTCCAAAGCAGCAGCTCTGCTTAGCGGGCAGAGCAGACGCCCACTCCTGTGAATGAGCAGAGTCCCCACTCTCGGTGGAAAAGCCTGGCGAACTATTTCCTCATTGCCCACGAGGAAAATGTCTTTGCATGCCTGAGGACCATGGCCATTTTGTCATTTCCCGTCAAGATTTTGAAGATTAGTGTGCCATACTGAGGGGGCACCCGTGGAAGAAGGGGTGAATGTCAGCCACAAATTTCTGGCACTGTCTGGGGTGTCTCTGGTTAGCTGCAGCCAAGTTCCAGAGCTTGAGCAACACTCAAAGAATCACACTGCGTGCTTTGCAGGGAGAAAGCCAGGAGAAAATAATTGCGACAAAATTACCCTAAAAGTATTCTTCAATTTTAGTGGGTGTCAATACATGTGATTCAATGCATGTTTAGTTAGGAGCTGTAATCGAGATTTAGAAGAAAAATTCACCGAATTTAAACTTTTGTTCTGACCACCTTGGAGATATCCTCCTTTCTGTACCCAGGCGTGTTCTCTCCCTCTTTGTATTCGGCATTCTATCCCTTTAACAATACAAATAGCTAATAGTTATCGAGTTCTTACTATATGTCTAGGTTTTTCTAAGCACATCTGATTAAATACCAACCACCACTTAGGATGCTGCTATTGTCCCCATCTTATGGATTAGGAAACTGAGGCCTGGGGCCTTTAAGAAACGTGCCTGAGGGGGCACAGTTGTCCAGCAAGAGAAGCAGCTGCCTGCCTTACCCATATAGTCTGATTCTGGAGCTTTGATCTGAGCCCTTGGGTCTTGGCAAGTCAATGCCTCGTACCTTTCTCTTAGCCTCCTGTGTTTAGAATTATCACAGTCGAGCCCTGGCCAGAAACAGAAGGGACCCTCAGCTGGGATTGCTTGGAGTCAGGAAGACTTCTTTGAAGAATTTAGGAGAAACTGAGTGTTTAAGAGTCAGGAGAAATCCAGCAGAGAAAGGGAAGGGGTGCTCACCAGGCAAAAGGAGCAAAGGTGCAAAGTGTTCAGATGAAGAGCATCGCAGAGGTGTCGTGGGATCAGGTGACGCTCAGAGGAGAAGCAATGGCCCAGTGCCTGGCTCATGGCAAGACCTCAGGAGTGGTTGATGTGTCCATCACTGGCAATATGTGGCTGTTGTGGTCATTGTAGCTCCTCTCTGTCCTGAGCTCAGGCCAGCATTCCAGTCCTCAGGGGCAGTTTTCCCTGGCTGTCCCACAAGCACTTCAAACTCAGTGGGTCTGGAGGGAGCTCAGTGCCATGGCCAGTACCTGCAGGCAGCGGTCATGCCTCCTCTCTTCCTCTCTCCCACCTCACATCCCCCAGGCCAGTGGTCCCCCTGGCCTTAGGCCTTTTCTCTCTTCCCGTTTCCACAACCTCAGCTCAGGCCTTTGTTGTCTCCCACATCTATCCTTGTAATAATTTCCTGGCTGGTCTCCCACTCCCCAACTCCAATCCATGCCCTAATGCTACCCCCGTTATCTCTCTGAGATTCAGTCAGATCATGCAACCCCTCCAAGCATTCAATGGCTGACAGTATTTACTCACCACAAGCCAACAAACAACAGCAAGCTCATGCATGAAACACCAAAGCACCCCTGTGAGACTCAGAGATGAGAAAAGATACTATTGCTGCTAGTATGTATGGTTACTCTGGTTGATGAAATAATGAAACAAGCTTAAAACCTGGAGAGGAGGAAGCAAACCCATCATTTGGTGAAGACGGTATGATTATCTGCCCAGGAAACCAAGTGAATCAACTAAAAGAAAACTATTAAAAACTATTAAAACTGGGACCTGGAAGAAGACTAGGCACAGATTAATATACAGAAATTACCTCCCCAAATATAAACAACCGGTTAGAAAATGTATTGGAAGAAAAGGTGCAATGAAAAAGAAAATATCTGTAATAATATAATGGATAATGTGCAAGATCTGAGAAATGTGAAAAATAGGACAGATTGGAAACTTCAATTTTATGAAGATGTTACTTCTCCTTACATTAATATGTAAATATAGAAATATCCTAACAAATATGCCAAAAAATACCAGTAAGGTTTTTTTAGTAACTAGACAAACTAATCTGCAGTTCATGATGCAAAAATAATGCATAATAATCCTAAACACTTTTTAAGAGAAGCACTAAAAAAGACCAAGTCCTGCCAGATACTAAAATATATTAATGTTAAAGTCACAGTTGCTAAAACACAGTGGTATGAATAAAAACCAGAATAGATCAATGGAAAAAAATGAGGTCCATAAAAAGACCTACTGGAATATGTGTAAACATTTAGTATATGATAAAAGATAAATGCAATTTAACTGAAAAACTGTTTCAAAGGATCTGTTAAATAATCATCTGGAAGAGCCCTGGGTTTTGTATTTGCTGGTCCTGCATATGCTGAAAGAGGGGACAGCCAGTGACACTCTTCTTATTCAACAGCTAGGTCTTGTAAGTATTTATATGGGTTAGGAATTCACACATGCCAATTTTAGCATTATTCCCTGGGCAAAAAATTTATCAGGTAAGACAGTCTATCCAAATTACAAGACTTCTTCAAGATGATTGTCACAGGACATGGCAATACATTCTAAAGTCTAGGAGTCTTGCAAGACCTCCAAAGGCAATTTTATGGTAACAGAAGAGAAAAGAGTGCAGTAGTTAAGGATATTCATGCCAGTTTTTGTAGTTCCCAGGAAACCAGGATGGCTATTCATGTGAAAGTTCCCCATTTAACACTTTTCAAATTGGGTCTGTGATTGATGTTTCTTTCTCCACAGCTGCAGGACAGAGAGAACATCTTCATTTCTTTCTTAGATTCAATTTTTTTTTTAAATTATGAAGACTTGCATTTTAAAGACAGACTCTGGAATTTCATTAGCTAGCATTATAAGCATAGTAGGCCCATAGAGATCTTTTTTGCTAGAGAAAAAAAAAAAGTACTTGAGTAAACTCTTCCTGAGTTTGCTCAATAAGAGTGAAGTGAACAGCACAGAACAGGTTTTCTTCTTCGAGGACATCTTTTTTTTTTTTTTTTGAGACGGAGTCTCGCTCTGTCGCCCAGGCTGGAGTGCAGTGACCGGATCTCAGCTCACTGCAAGCTCCGCCTCCCGGGTTTACGCCATTCTCCTGCCTCAGCCTCCCCAGTAGCTGGGACTACAGGCGCCTGCCACCTCGCCCGGCTAGTTTTTTGTATTTTTAGTAGAGACGGGGTTTCACTGTGTTAGCCAGGATGGTCTCGATCTTCTGACCTCGTGATCCGCCCGTCTCGGCCTCCCAAAGTGCTGGGATTACAGGTTTGAGCCACCGCGCCCGGCCCTTCGAGGACATCTTAAGAAGGCCAGAGACTAGGGAGTGACTGTCAAGTTCAGCAATATGGAGGGTGTTGGAGAGCTTGCCAAGACCATCAGTTTCTGTAGAGAGAATCCCATGGTCCATTTTACCATCACCATCATCATCATCATCATCATCATTTGTCTGGGGGAGTGGGCTCCTGGACAGACTTGTGTGGAATGTTTGGGGTAGGGAGTGATGGGCGGTGAGTCAGAGAGGATGCTTGACCATTCTGTGTACATGTGTTGGATTCATGTCCCCTCCCTGCTTTCAGCTCCCCCTCTCCGCCTTGCATTATACCAGGCACTCCCTATTCCGGAGCTCACATTCTTGGGTCTTCTGGGTGATGGCTCTTCTCACCACCAGCTGTTCACTAGCTTTCTTAAATATATGGCGCTCTCTTGCCTGATGATAATCCCTCTCCTGATCTCTTTTTTCTTATAGATTTGTTCCTCTTAATTCCTTTGCATTATTTTAGTGGGATCTTGATAGGGAGCAGAGAGAAACAGATGTGCCATCTTTAACTGGATGCCTACCGAATGGTTTTCAGCAAGGAAGTTTTCAGATTGCATGGTGCTGAACAGAGAATGGGTTGTAGGGGGAAAAAGGCAGAGGAGACTATTGCTGCCATCCAGATGAGGGGCAGGGAACAATCAGTAGAGACGATAAAAAGGTCCAGACTCCAGCGATATTAGGAGGTGGAAGTGATGAGGTTTGGAGATGGACTGGACGTGGGAGTGCCAATGGGGCAATTGAGGGCCAGCAGCAGGGTGGGTGGTATGCTTTCACAACATGTGAGGGGAGATCAGAACAGGAGTTAAGACACAGACGTGTTGAACCTGGGACACCTCTGCTACACCCATGTGGAGAGTCCAAATAAGTTGTCGAGACTGGAGCTCAGATGAGAGAGTCGGGGGCAGATCTCAACAAAGGGTAGCTGCTGTCGTGATTGCTCTTGGGCTGCACATGACTGTATGCATGTGTGTGCCCCCGACCTGTGCACGCTTCTGAAGGGAGCCAGTCTGATTCCCTGCCACCCTGATAGGTGTGCAGCACTTGGAGGGTGAAAGACAGCAACAGCACACTTTTGCAGTAACTCGCACTGAGGAGTGGACAGCTCTGATCTATGACCTGAGGCCACAGTCTATCCATGGGGCTCTTCCTCTTTCAGCCACAGATACGGCTGTCATGGCTCATGTGGTCTGACTGGGACAGCATTTACTATAAGAGGGAGATGCCACTTGCAAATGAGGCTCTCTGCTGGGTGCAGACAGCATAGGCCCATGTTACTCAGTCAAATATCCCTCCAGAGAGTTTTAATTATTTGTTAAGGGCTCCACGATTGTGTTTTCTGGGGGAGGTTTGGGTAAAAAGCTCAAGGACTGATCTTCCTTCCTGCTTTCCTACCAAATAAAAGTAATCAACCCTCATACATTGCCATTGGTAAATGGTGCAGCCACTGTGAAAAACAGTCTGGCAGTTCCTCAAAAAGTTAAACACAGAGTTACCATATGACCCAGCAATTCCACTCCTAGTACATACCCAACAGAAATGGAAACATATGTCCACACAAAAACTCATACATGACATTCATAGTGGTATTAGTCATAATAGCCAAAAGGTGGAAACACCTAACTGTCTATCAACAAAACAAGGAAGCAAGATATGCTCTATCCATAGAGTGGATTATTGTTCTGCCATAGACATTTAATCCATTTACCTTTAAGGTTAATGTTGATATGTGAAGTTTTGTTCCTGTCATATTGCTAATTGTTTTCTGGTTGTTTTATAAATTATTTCTTTCATTTTCTCTGTTTGTCATTGTGGTTTGGTGGAATTCTGTAGTGGTGCCATTTGATTACTTTCACTTCCTCCTTTGTGTGATTGCTTTACCAGTGAGTTTTATACTTTTGTATGTTTCCATGATGGTGAATGTCATCCTTTTGCTTCCAAGTTTAGGACTCCCTTTTGCATTTCTTGAAGGGCCGGTCTAGTGGTGACAAATACAGTCATCATTTACGTGTCTGGGAAAGACTTTATTTATCCTTCATTTATGAAGGTTATGTTGCTGGATATAGAATTATTGACTGACAGCATTTTTGTTTGTTGGCTTTTTCTTTCAGCACTTTGAATATGTCATTCTATTGTTTTCTGGCTTGTAAGGTTTCTGGCTTGAAAAGTCTGCTGTTTTATGGGGTTTCCTTTATAGATGACTAGACACTTCTCTCCTGCAGACTTTAGAATTTGCTCTTTATTTATTTTTTATTTTTATTTTATTTATTTATTTTTTTTGAGACGGAGTCTCACTCTGTCGCCCAGGCTGGAGTGCAGTGGCATGATCTCTGCTCACTACAAGCTCCGCCTCCTGGGTTCATGCCATTATCCTGCCTTAGCCTCCCAAGCAGCTGGGACTACAGGTGCCTGCCATCATGCCCGGCTAATTTTTTGTATTTTTTAAGTAGAGACGGGATTTCACCGTGTTAGGCAGGATGGTCTCGATCTCCTGACCTGGTGATCCTCCCGCCTCAGCCTCCCAAAGTGCTGGGATTACAGGTGTGAGCCACTGCACCCGGCCAGAATTTGCTCTGTAACTTTAACTTTAGACAGTTTGATTATAATGTGCTGTGGCAAAGTCCTTTTTGCCTTGTATTTTCCTGGGGATTGATGAATTTCCTGGATTTAGATGTCAAAAATCTCTTGCTAGACAGGAATTTTTCATATACTATTTTGTTAAATAGGTTTTCTAAGCCTTTTGATCTCTCTTCAATCTCAGGAATACCAATAATTTATAAATTTGGCTGTTTTATATAGTCCCAAACATCTCAAAGACTTTGTTCATTCTTTTTATTCTTTTTTCTTTAATTTTGACTACTGGATTCCAAAAGACCTGTCTTCAAGTTCTGAAATTTTTTCTTCTGCTTGGCCCAGTCTGTTGTTGAAGCTTTCAAATGTATCTTATATCCCCTTCAATGAATTTTTTAGTTCCAGAATGTCTGTTCAGTTGGTTTTGGGGGTTTTGTTTTTAGAGATATCTATCTCTTTGGTAAGTTTCTCATTTGTGAATTAATTTTAATTCATCCTGAATTAATTTTCTGAGTTCTTTGTATTGATTTCCAGATTTCTCTTGCATCTCATTGAGCCTCTTTAAAAATCAGTATTTTGAATTATTTATCTGGGATTTTGAGGATCTCTTTTTTGGTTAAGATCTATTGCTGGAGAATTATTGTGTTCCTTTGAGGGTGTCATATTACCTTGCTTTTTCATATTTCCTGTGTCCTTACATTGATTTCTGCACATCTGGTGTAACAGTTACTGCTGCTTATTTTTTAATTTACTTTCATTTGGGTGTGGGGGTTCCTGAAGATGTGACTCTCTGTTGGTTGGATAGGACCCTTTGACTTTGTTTCTGATTGCATGCAGTAGTGAAGACTCGATGATTTCTTTGGCTGTGAATAGCATTAGTGGTATCTGTGGTTTCTTTGGGATGTTAGGGTGTAGGTATTGGTGGAGGCTGTGGTAAAGTTTTGCAGGGACTAAAATGCCAGATGGGCCTCTCTTCAGGTTTCAGCCAGTCTCTCTTAGTGGGCTAAGCATGACTGTCCTTGTGCCCTGGGACAGCATATGCTGGCACCTGTATTGGCAGTTCCAGGCAGACCAGTTCTTGGGCCTCTGGTTGGCTTTCTCAGATGCCGTTTGTACTAGTGATGTCCTGGTTGGGTGAGTGGGCTCTTGGGCTCCTCGGCAGCCAGGATGGTTTGAGTGATGGTAGTAGCAGTGGTTGTGAGATACTCTTTTGGGTCCCAAGTGCTGTGCATTTGTGTTGGCAGTGGTCGCAATGGGCTGTGCAGGCTGGCCCCCAGGCCAGCAGGCAGCACTTGCAGGTAGGAGCCAGCTGAGATGGTAGTGGTATGGTGTTTATGTCTGACTTCTGCCCCCCTGGAAAAGTACTTCAGTGTCCCAGGTGCTAATGGGTTGTGGAACCCCCAGGATCCTGGATCCTGCACTCTGTTGGGGATGAAGGCAGGCATAGCCAGACCAGGTGAACTTGTGCTGGACCCCGAGTGGTAAGTGCCCCTCAGTGGAAAGTTCGTGCACCTGCCTTGGTGAAGGGCTAGGGATGGCATGGCAATCCCCAGGCCCCTGGTGAAATGTTTGAGTGAAGGGCAACAGCCACTATGCTGAGGTCCTGCTATGGGAGTGCAGGCCTGTTCCAGTGATCACAGCCTTGGCTGGAGAGTGGGGAACTTGTGTCCCTCTCACACCCCAGTCCAATCCAGGCATCCTCCCGCATCCCAGCTGTCACAGCTGACTCACTTTTCAGTCAGACCTGGCAACTCACACCTAACCCATAACTCAGCCCTGGGCCATAAGAGCCCCTACCCAGCTCAAGACCAAGCCTCCACAGCTACTCTCGTCCTGCTCAATTCCCAGGGAAAGTGCCTACTTTCAACTCTGGTGACTGCAGCCCATGCCATGCTTGCTTTCCAATTCTAGTTGTGGGAGCTCACACTTTGCTCACATCCTTGTTCCACAAGCAGCAGCCCAAGTTTTCCTAATGCCTAGGCCTAATGCCATTGTTTCATGGCACCACACAGTCTGTTAGGAGCTAGGACCGACTATGACATCTTACTCTAGCTACTTAGGTCTTAGGAAGGATGTGGGACCCAGGGCGTGTTCCCTCCCTGGAGCAGGGCTGGGGAGGGTTAAGGTGCTCTCCTATGGCCTGGATTGTATGATCTCCCAGTGGGAAAGTGGACCACAGAAAGATATCACCCCCTCCAGTACTGGGGAGTCACTCTGGTTCCCAGCCTGTCCCGACCATGCAGGCTGCCTGTTTTCCTTCTTCCTAGATTGTGGAGTTTTCTTTTGCTTTTCTTTTCAACTGCTGTGTTCTGTCTTGGATAATGTATTCAAAGTGTGATTGTCTACATAGCATTTTGGTTCTTCTAAGTGGATGAGGCATGCTTGAAATGCATCTAATCAGCTGTCTTGAAAAAAAAAGATATTTCTTAGTATGATTTGTATTGTTTGTGTTTCTTTTCAACACACTCCTATTTATGAGACTTATGTATTCTCCTTTGTTCTCTTTAGCCTTATTTAAGTTTTGATTTTTTTTTCATGTTTAGGCATTTACTCAGTCTGGACCCCATTTTTGTGATTTGTGTGGCAACAAAGATCTAATTTGATTTTTTCCACCATGGCGAGCCAGTTGTCCCAGGTCAATGCATGAGACCACATCCAGTGTTTCACCTCTGCAACACACCAAGGCCCATGAGCCCCAGCACCGCCACTGGGCTCTCTGTTCTACTCTGTATATGTATTTCATCATCATCCTTTCATGATTGTTTTTACTTTAATGAGTTTCTAATTTATTTTTGTGTATGATAGGAAGTAGGCATGTAACTTCATAGTTTCCCAAATAATGAGTCAGTTCCAACCCAGTGTAGATTTAAAATGCCAAATCATTGACTATGTTTTAAAATATACTACAGCCCGTTTGGGGCTTTTTCTTTGCTTCCCCCGATTTATCTATTTTTACTCCTGCATCAGTATTGAGTTTTGTGTACCTTTCCCTGTTCTTCCTCATTACTCGCCCTTTTTAGCTTTGGCCTGACTGTTCCCATTTGTTTTGTGTTTCAGATGAAATTTAGAATTGCTATCTTAAGTTTTCACCCCCCAATCCTCCCGATACCTTAATTGAAAGTGTGCTAAGGTAAAACTGGATATGGCAAAGTTGATGTCTTTTCACTGTTGTATTCTCCTGTCCGGGAGCACAGCATATCTTCCACTGTGTCCTTTAATGCCCCTTCCTTGTTGAAAGTCTGGTGCATTTCTTCTTAAACTTATTGTCAGGTATGTCGAGGTTTTTATTGCTATTATGAGTGTGGTCATTTTATTATAGTTTCTGTTTATTACTAGTAGGAAAGCTATTGACTCTCCTGTATTTACTGTGGAATTTTGTATGGGTAATTTTTTCTTTATAATTTTCATTGGTTAGAAAAAATTTAAATACCAGCTATCAAAATAACAAAAACCAAATTTTCGTAAGCCCACTAGACTTACTTGTGGGCTTTCCCCCACATATTTATCTGCAATTTTATGACTTAAAATCGAGTCATACTATATAAATGATTTGCAACCTAGCATAATTTTTGGATCTCTCTCTCTCTCTTTTCTTTTTTTTGAGACAGGGTCTCACTCATCACCCAGGCTGGAGTGCAGTGGCACAATCTCAGCTCACTGTAGCCTCAGCCTTCCGGGCTCCAGTGATCCTCCTGCTTCAGCCCGGCACATGGCTGGGACTACAGGTGTACATCACCACACCTGGCTAATTTTTTTGTATTTTTAGTAGAGACAGGAGTTCATCATGTTGCCCAGGTTGCTCTTGAACTGGATCACTTTTTTAATAAACTTTTTATTTTAGAACAGTTTTAAATTGACATAAAAATGGCAAGGATGGTACGAAGAGTTCTCATACATCCCACCCCTGCTTCCCTGGTCTGAATGTTTTCCATTAATATGGTACATTTGTCACAATGAATGAACCCAATACTGGTGTGTTATCGTAAACTGAAGTCCACACATGACTTAAGTTTCCTCAGTCTTTCCCTGCTGTCCCCTTTCTGCTCCAGGACCCCCTCCGTGACACCACACTGCATTTAGTCACAGTCTCCGTAGGCTTCTTTTGATGGTGACACTTTCTTGGACTTACCCTGTTTTCAATGACCCTGATGTTTTGAGGAGGACTGGTCAGGTATTTTGTAGAATGTCCCTCAGTTGGTGTTAGTCCGATGTTTTTCTCATGACTAGAATGGGATTTGGGGTTTGAGGGAGGAAGAGCACAGAGGTGCAGGGCCGTTCCCATCACACTGAATGAGGGACACGCACTGTCCACAGGACTTACCCCTCCTGATGCTGACCTGGGTCACCTGGCTGATGGCATGTTTGTCAGGTTTCTGTACTATAAAGATACTCTCTTCTACTCTGATTCCACATGGAACTCTTTGAGAGCAAGTCACTAAGCACAGCCTCTAATTAAGGAGTTGGGGGTTATGCTTTGTCTTCTTAAGGACAGGGTATCTATATACATTATTTGGATTTCTTCTGTATGGGAGATCTGTGTTCTCCCCCATTTATTTATTTAATCCTTTGAATCCAAATTCGTATGGATTCATGAATATTTATTTTTTACTTTGGGCTATAATCCAATTTTTTTGTTGTTGTTGTTTTCTTGTTTAAATTGTTCCAGCTTTGGCCATTGGAACCTCTTTCAGTTGGCTCCTATGTCCCTTTGACTTAACCTCTTTAGTGTGTGTTTGTGTGTGTGTGTGTGTGCACGTGCACACACATTTATCACTTCCTTACTTACCGGCACTAGAAGATATTCCAGGCTCATCTTGTATGTTTCCTGCCCCAGTCCTGGAATCAGCCATTTCTCCAAGGGAGCCCCATTTTTCATTGGAGAGTGGCGTTAAAGGCCAAGCTCTGGTGCTGGGTGCTCTTTGCTACTGAGCAGGTTGCTTCTAGGCCCTCTCAGCTGACAGAACAAGAAGTTATGCATGCATGCCAACCTTATATATACACACATCTTTAAATATTTCTCTGTGTAACCATGTGCATCGACATGGAGCTTATCATGAGTTCATACTGGTGTCTCCGGTGCTAACCCATTACCCATGGATCATTCTAGCTCCTTCCCTTGCTTATGTACCTGGCATCAATCTAAACTTACCAAGACCTCTATGATACATTTTCATTTGGTTAAATTTAAATATATTTTATAAAATAGTCTACAAAAATGTCATGTAGTTGTTTATTCATTTAAACAGGGTCTTACTCTGTCACCCAGGCTGGAGTGCAATGGCACACTCATGGTTCACTGTCAGCCTCAACCTCCCAGGCTCAAGCAGTCCTCCCACCTCAGCTTCCCAAGTAGCTGAGACCACAGGGGCATACCATCATGCCCAGCTAAATTTTTAATTTTCATTTTTGTAGAGATGGGGTCTTGCTATGTTGCCCAGGCTGGTTTCAAACTCCTGGCCTCAAATGATCCTTCCACCTCAGCCCCCTAAAGTGCTGAGATTACAGTCATGAGCCACTGTACTCAGCCTGTTTTGGCTTTTTGCTTCTTATCTAAATATAGCTATTAACAATGCCAAGTTTAAGGGTAGCTAAATGAGGTGGCAAAATAGCTTAACACAGAAGCAAAAGGGGGAAAACTGGAAATGCATTGGTACTTAGAAATTAGGTGGCAAAAAATCAGTGAAGTCTGGGATGTCAGCAAGAATGGTGGGGTACACAGCCCCATGGGCCCGTCCGCCAAAGAAATATTGAAAAATCTAACAAAACTGTCGTAACCAACTTCATCAAAACTTTGAAAAATAGGCGAAGGTTTACAGCAACCAAGCAAATGCTGAATCAAGAAAAAGGCAAGCAGAGTATGGTGACTCATGCTTGTAATCCCAGCACTTTGAGAGGCTGAAGCAGAAGGATCCCTTGAGACCAGGAGTTCAAGACCAGTCTGGGGAACAAGCAAGACCCTACCTCTAAAAAAAGAAAAATAAGAAAAAACTTAAAAATGGTAGGAGAGTTAGGTGCAGTGGCTCACGCCTGTAATCCTAGCACTTTGGGAGGCCAAGGCGGGCTGATCACAAGGTCAGGAGTTTGAGATCAGCCTGGCCAACATGATGAAACCCCATCTCTACTAAAAATACAAAAATTAGCTGGGCATGGTGGCAGGTGCCTATAATCCCAGCTACTCGGGATGCTGAGGCAGGAGAATCACTTGAACCCAAGAGACGGAGGTTGCAGTGAGTTGAGATCATGCTACTGCCCTCCAGCCTGGGCGACAGAGTGAGACTCCATCTCAAAAAAAATTAAAAATGGTAGGAGAGCCTTGTGATGACTCTTTACCCTCCTCCCACCCCCCAATCTTGAAGGCAGCAGCATATTCCTAGCGTGGGACCTGGTCCCTGCTTCTGGAGGCAGAGCACACCTTACTCGAAAAGAAGTGGGTATTCTCACCAGTCTGGTGGCTGCCTGAAGGGCTGACACAGGCACTTGTCATTGTTTCACCTAACTCAGAACCCACTTGCTGCAGAAGAGTGGCAGACATTGCTTGGAAACATTGTAAGGCAAATAACTTGCAGCTTCCTGGAGCTAAAAATTATAGTTGAGGCAAACAATGAAGCACTGAAAGCTCTGGAAGAAAAACCGAGGAGAGAGATGCTTTTGGAAATTAGAGCATTCAAAAGTACCTGTGGATACCAGGAAATGTAGAAAGCCCCATACACGCGCAGGGAGCTTGCATGCTCAAAAAAGAGCTAAGAAGACCTGAGTTTCACCTGGGGCTGGTCTCTATGCTCAGTGCAAGTAGGAAGTGAAGGCTAAGGTAGAGCTGTGAACAACCTGGCTAAGCAATGAAGGAGGCCCCAGCACAAAGTCATTCACAAAACAGATTGGGAGAAGTTTCTGTTACTTTTTCTGTCTCTCTCTCTCTCTCTCTCTCTCTCTCTCGGCTTCTGAATCTGAGATGCCCACTCCATCAGGGAGGCCTGGTGTAGATGATAAGGATGTTTACAAAAGCAGCAGGCAGGAGGCGGCACCCAGGGCACCTGGCAGGCTGCCTATCCTTTGGGGATGCTCTCGGAGGAGGAGGGACTCTTGGTGGTGCTGGGAGTGCCCTGGAGCTCCTGTGCTACTCAGATGTCTCAGCTTTAATCTCTGGAGATTGCTGTGGTTCAGATGCCGGTCAAATGCTGAGTTGATCCTTATTCTATCTGAATGCTGTAGCCACAGGGTGAGGCTCACCCCCATGGCCTCTGTACGTGGGAGGCCAGGACAGAGTTGCTCATCCAGTCAAACAGTGGGACTACATAGGCCTAGAAACCAGCTCCCCCACTGCAGCAGACACAGACGTGGCCCAGGCCCAGGCACCCCAACATGGGGAACAGGCTTTCCTGAAGTTGGGTGGGCATGCCTTTGGTGAAAGCAGTTTTGGGTTTTGATTTGTGGACACCTGGGAATGTGGGGTAGTGCTTGTCTGGCAGTAGCTGCTGCAGTGTTGCCAAAGGCATCTGCCTGGGGCCCTTGCCAAGCTGACACCACAGGTATGGAATATCTCCCGTCCCAGTGTGCCAGCCACCGTGAAACTGTGAAGAATTTCCGGAGGAAGCGCAGTGGTGGGGCGTGTGGTTAGATTGTCTGCCCTGCACTGACAATGCCTCCTGTGCCTGAACACACATGTTCTCTCCAT
Source organism: Piliocolobus tephrosceles (assembly GCF_002776525.5). Taxonomy (NCBI): domain Eukaryota; kingdom Metazoa; phylum Chordata; class Mammalia; order Primates; family Cercopithecidae; genus Piliocolobus; species Piliocolobus tephrosceles. The sequence continues at coordinate 182,597,738 of NC_045436.1, forward strand.
GCAGGAAGGACGTGCCCATGGAACGGGTGACACACGCAGACAGAGAGCAAACCAAGAGGGTGGTATACGCAGTGGTCTATGGAGCAGGTAGGCTGCAGGCTGGGAGCTGGGATCTCGGGGTCACCTGTAAGCTGGCAGCTGTGTGCCTGTGTTTAAATGTGGCTGTGCCTCAGAAATCATCTGTGAGTCCCTGGGTGTTGTTTATGCTCTGATGACACCTGCAGCCACCAGACACTGGCCAGACCACCCCACGCGTTGACCTGCTCAGAGTCACATCCAGTCTCTCAGGGGGAGGCCACAGAGGTGGGCAGGTCAAGTGTGACCAAGCCATTGGCTCCACCCCTACACCATACTACTGTGCTAGGCACCACTGCTGTGCTTGGAGACCTTCGAGGAGACCCTTGTCCCCACACATGCCAAGACATTGTAAAGTTAGACAGCCTCAAGGTGTGCAGTGCTTGGACTCATTGCCACATCTCAGCATGCACCCCATCTCCCTAGGGCAGAGCTCACCCAGCTGGGCCACACAGCCAAAGCACCCCACAGAAGGCAGAACCAGGCCTTGGGCTGGGAGCGGGACAGTGGGGATCCAATCTCAGGGGCAGCAGATAGGAGAAAGCAGGGCTAGGCCAGGAAGGACTGGAGGCCAGAGGTTTGGGCTGCCTGGGGCCTCTTCTGCAAGCCTCTTCTTCCCCTTCCCTTTTCGCTTCTCTTCCTGCTTCTGCTCCTCTCCCTCCTTCCCCCTACCCCCCAGCCCCAGCGCCCATGTCAAAGCAGGCCTTCTACTCCCTTCCATTCGCCCTTCTTCTGCTCTCCCTTGGACTCCCTGACATGGATTGTCTGGGGTTTTTTAATTCTTTTCTGGCCCTGGGTCATGCTGAATCAGTGTGGCCTAATTTCCCCAGCCCGCCAGCTCCTTCTTAAGCCTGTTCAGACTTCCTTTTCCCTGTGATCGGTTCTTTGAGCAGCAGGGCTTGTGCAAAGACCCTGAAAAGAAGATTCACCATCCTGCCATGGAAACCCTTTGTTTATTCACAGAAAAGCAGCAAAACCAAACAAGCTTCAGTGGAAGAATAATGGGGCAAGCACATAGTAGATTGTCCCTAAGAGCTGCCCTACAGTCTCCATTGAGACTGTGGTGCTGTTGAACAAGAGTCCAAAGTGCCCCACCCCGAAACTGTGGATGGCTGGCTTATCTAGAACCACAGCCAATCAGCCAGGCTGGCTCCAACCTCAGAGCTTTGCACTGCTCTTCCCTCTGCCGGAACGCCTGCCCCTGCACCACCAGGGCCCATCCCTCACTTCTGCAGACCTGCGTTCAACTCTCCCCTGTGCAGCCTTCCTCAACCACAGTATTTGTTACCCATTTCTGGGTAACAAATTGCCAAAAACAGTAACTTAAGATAATACACACTATCCCAGTTTCTCTGGGTGTGGGCATGCCATAACTGGGTCCCCTACAGGGCTGCAGTCAAGGTGTTGCCTGGGGCTGTGGTCGCATCTGTGGCTGGGGAGGGATCCACTTTGTTGGCTTCTGTTTTTTTTTTTTGTTTTTTTTTTTTTTTTTTTTGGAGACAGTCTTGCTCTGTTCCCCAGGCTGGAATGCAGTGGCACAATCTCGGCTCACTGCAACCTCCAACTCCTGGGCTCAAGCCTCCTGCCTCAGCCTCCTGAGTAGCTGGGATCACAGGCACCTGCCACCACTCTCGGCTAATTTTTCGTATTTTTAGTACAGATGGGTTTTCACCATGTTGGCCAGGCTGGTCTTGAACTCCTGACCTCAAGTGATCTGCTCGCCTTGGCCTCCTAAAGTGCTGGGATTACAGGCGTGAGCCACCACACCTGGCTGGCCTGTTTCTTGCTGGCTGTCAGCTGGAGGTGGTCTCAGCTCCTTGCCACATGGGCCTCACGACTTGGGCAGAGCCTACATCTTGGCAGCTCTGCTCTTCAAACCAGTGAGGGAGCAAGATACGCCAGCTCTGCACCCACTTGCCTGTTCATGGTCTCATGCACCAGCTTGAACATGGGCACCTCAAAGATAGGAGCTCATCAGTTTAGCTCACTGCCTGGCACAGAGAAGACACAGGAACAAATTAGTGGACTTGGTGGTCTCAGCTCCACTTTTGAAAATGTTCTGATTGTGTACATTTTGGAAAATAGACTAAGAAACTTTGTTTTAAAGAACTAGATTCTGCCGGGCGCGGTGGCTCAAGCTTATAATCCCAGCACTTTGGGAGGCCGAGACGGGCGGATCACGAGGTCAGGAGATCGAGACCATCCTGGCTAACACAGTGAAACCCCGTCTCTACTAAAAAATACAAAAAACTAGCCGGGCGACGTGGCAGGTGCCTGTAGTCCCAGCTACTCGGGAGGCTGAGGCAGGCTGAGAATGGCGTAAGCCCGGGAGGCGGAGCTTGTAGTGAGCTGAGATCCGGCCACTGCACTCCAGCCTGGGCGACAGAGCCAGACTCCGTCTCAAAAAAAAAAAAAAAAAAAGAACTAGATTCTGTGAGTGACAGTAGTGTGACATTGGATTGATTCTCCTCAGAGTTGCTTGGTCCACTTCCTCCTCTCAGCCGCTTCTGTGCTGTACCCCTGAACCTCCCTGGGGCCTCTGTCTTGGGGGGAAGGCATCACTCTGCCAAATTACATGAGAGTTTGTTGCCTTGCATCCTGCTCCAGCATCTTGTGTTGCAAACATAACATTTGCTTCTGCTCTGCGGGCAAGACATCGCCTCCCCAATCCTGGACCAGGCAGCCTGGACTTGATCCCCAACCCTGTCACCTCCTGACTGTGTGGCCTTGTACAAGGCCCTCCGCCTCCCTGTGCCATCTCCTTCTGGGAAAATGCTTTCATAGGGTGGACGGGGCCATACCTGGCAGTCAGCTCTTATCTGTGTCATCTGCCATTATGTCTGACTCCTACTTCACTTCTGTGCCATGTCAATAAATGCCTCCAAGTGACTGAGCAGCTCCTGTAGGTCTCCTGTGGCAGCCCCGGCCTTGTCCCCAGCTGGGGCAGCCACCCCAAATCCAGCTAGGAGGGAGGAACACAGAATGAGAGTGCCAAGCACCTGCCATGAAAAAGGTGGTCTTCTCTGCCACCCATTTGGCTCCTTCTGGAGTATTCACTTTCTTTTTCTTTTTGTTTTTTTTTTCCTGGAGAGGAAAAGAGCTGCATTTTGTAAATAAGCACTGAGTCATTAGCCATAATGTTGAAAAGGGTAATTTGGCTGCTTTTAGTTGTGACAGTGACACGGGTTCCCACCCTGAGCCTCTGGCTCTGCTGCTCCCATTGTTCCGGTCTGGCTTGACAGCTGGAATTACTGTGTATCCGCTGCTGTGGGCTTAGGCTGCATCTCTGTTCTCCTTGTGTTTGAAATTTTGTCACATGAGCTGGGACTGAGGAAGCCCATGAACTTGCCAGGCCTCCCGGGCCACTGGGTACCCTTTGGAAATTCCATAGAGGAGCTTTGCACCTACCGGCTGGCAGCGGATTGCAGTGACGTGTTTTCACATAACGTACCTCTGAACGGCCCATAAATGCTGGGGGCATGGGGCAAGGCATGGTTCCTACACATTCTTGAGAAATCGGCGACATGACTATTGTGAAAACTGTAAAGAAGATAGCAGAGGAGGCGGCAGGACTGTGTGAGAGGCAGGGGAGATGCCCCAGAGGGTGCAGGGTCTGTACACTCAGCCCCCGCAGCCACTGCGGAGGAGCTAGCGGGGAACACACGGAGTAACAGAGCAGCCACTGTCCGGGAGCCTTGACCCCAGAGGCTGGCTCACAATCTCACTGCTCCTTTATCAGTCAACTGAATTCAAATATCCATCCCCAGCCTGATGGCCCTGCTCATGGCCGCTGCTGAGCCCAGCAGGAACCTGCCTTCTCCTGGAAGCAGCTCCTGACTCCTCGGATCTTGCTCTGAGCCCCTATTGTTCCTAGAGTCTAACCCTTGAGTCTTCTCAGATGACTCCATGACTCTGAAGCTTGTGTCCACATCCAGTCATCATGTGACCCACAGGCCTGTGCTGAGGGCACGCCCTCTGGCCCAGTGTCTGCTCCCGAGGGGCTTTTACCTGTCAGAGGAGACACAGGAGCAGGCCTGGGCACGTAGCACTATGCCATCAGTGCATCTGCAGGACTCCCTGGTACCAAGGGAGCCAGGGGAGGGACCCAGCCCAAGGAGAGTTGGGAGAGTCCAGGAGCTGGCCCAGAGCAGCAACACCCAAGCTGAGTTTTGAAAGTAGCATAGGATTTAATGTCAGGTCTGTTCCAGCTAGACCAGCCCACGTTCCCAAAGGCCCACTATGTACTGGCACTTGCTCATCCCTAGAGACATAAACAGGAGTGAAAGCCTGTTAGCAATATATGTGGAGCAGAAGAGCACTTGGAGGAAAGGGAGTGAAGATTGTCCCTACTAAATGTCAAATTGTAGCACACACACATACATAGACTCACATGTGTACCCACCAGATAGGATTAGCTGTTTGTGGGAAGAGTCAAATTGTGTGTTCGTGTAGGATTTAAGAGGTAGGGAGGACTTAGTGCCCCTAGTTTGCAGATCTCTCAGGGCTTGTGTGTGAAACAGGGTCGACGGAATCACAGTGTGGGGACAAGTTCTATGAAAAGAAGGAGCAGTCCACAGGAAGCGTGGGACAGAGAAGTCCCCACAGAGCCAAAAGCCATCCTGCTTGGGGAGGGGACAGGGACCTTTGAGTGTGACAGCCCCACTGCTAAGGGTGTCCAAGGAGTGAGGAGCAAGGATCCAGGGCCTGGAAGTCCTCCCAGACCCTCAGGCTCCATCTCAGTCTCTCGTCCCTGCTGCTTGTGGAGCCACCACACTGTACGCTTTCTTGTGGACGGACTTTCTTCATGCATGGGGACTGAGGCCGCCCGCTGCCCTTCAGAGATCCCGACAGCTCCATAGAAGAGAGGAAAGGGATTCTCCCTTGGCCATAAGTATTTAGAAAGCAAGGCATGACTTCTGGTGATGGCCAAGTCACTCCCATTGGAGCAGCCCTCCTGCAGGGATCAACTTTAAACTGTGGAAAATGTATAAAAAGACAGCTACCCAGAGGCACTGGGAAGTGACCAGAGCAACAGAAATTGGAGGTCAGCTGACACCTGGAAGAAAGGAATGGCACTGGTGAATTTCTCATTCTATAGCCCCTTACCTGAAAGCAAACCTCAGTTGATGCTGTGGGGACAGAAACTCTGCTAGGAACATACAATTCTACTAGCTTGAAGAACTGGAGGACAGAGTTCTGGACAACCAGAGGATCTGGAAAGTGAAGGGAGAAATTCTAGAAAGAAGAGAGCGGGAAATGAGGCCAAATTCCAGGTATGAACTCTACTCAGATCCTTGGCTGACTCCTAACTAGGCATGAATGGGACAGACTTCAAACAATCCAGAAGCCAAGGCAAAAAGGACTGACCTAAGATTTCAGCGTTTTCCCACTGCAGCGAGATAGAGTTTGATTTTGGCCAAACTAAGTGCCCCTTTAAAAAAAATTAGTACTCCTGGCCGGGTGTGGTGGCTCAAGCCTGTAATCCCAGCACTTTGGGAGGCCGAGACGGGCGGATCACAAGGTCAGGAGATCGAGACCATCCTGACTAACACAGTGAAACCCCGTCTCTACTAAAAAAATATAAAAAACTAGCCGGGAGAGGTGGCAGACGCCTGTAGTCCCAGCTACTCACGAGGCTGAGGCAGGAGAATGGCCTGAACCCGGGAGGTGGAGCTTGCAGTGAGCTGAGATCCGGCCACTGCACTCCAGCCTGGGCGACAGAGCGAGACTCCGTCTCAAAAAAAAAAAAAAAAAATTAGTACTCCTGAGTTGGCACAGTATCTAAGCGGAGTGTTTTGGAAGGAGTTAAGGGGCTGTGGCAAATGCCCTCTCCGCCATCATGGCCCGGCATCGGAATGTTCGAGGCTTTGACTACGATGAAGATTTTGAAGTTGATGATCTCTATGGCCAGTCTATAGAGGATGATTATTGTATTTTGCCATCAACAGCTGCTCAGTTTATTTATTCACGGGGTAACAAACCTTCCGTTGAGCCTGTAGAAGAATATGATCATGAAGATCTGAAAGAATTTTCTAATTCTGTTTCGAACCATCAGCTCAGTGGATTTGATCAAGCTCATCTTTATTCATGCCTTGATCAAATGAGAGAAGGTACTTGGAGATGCTGTGCCAGATGAAATATTAATTGAAGCAGTTCTGAAGAACAAGTTTGATGTGCAGAAGTCTTTGTCAGGGGTTCTGGATTAGCATGCAGAATTTGAAGGACGAGAATGAGGGAACAGTATCTACAGGAAAGACAACAAAAGGTAAGAAGTCTTCTTTTCTTCTTCTGAAGTTTCAGCTAATAATGTTCAAAGTTCTTATCAGTCAGCAAATCATTTGGATTATAGTAGCAAACCCTTTAATTTTTCTAGCTTAGTAGGAAAATACGGATTATCTCATAATTCTTCAGTTCCAAGTCACTGTTTACTCCATAGGAAAAAGAAACTGCAATCATGTAAGTTAACAAAAGAACTTTCACTAGCTGACCTAATTCATGATGTCAAGAGATTCCTGGGACAGTCAGCCATCAGTCAGATTATCGTCTACAGACAGTCTGGAAGGTCTACTTTCAAAGAACCTAGATGCTGATCTGTTGAGACCTCATGCATCCGAATGTGTGTTTCCAAAGATGATTCTGCATTCAAAGAAATGCCAGATTTAAAGGCCATAATGATAAAGAGCACAACACCGAGTAATTCTTTATATATTCAAAATAATTCACTATCTGATTTTCAAAACATTCCAGTACAGGGCAGTTTAGGAAGTTCAAATAATCCTTTGTGCTTAACTAGCTCATCGGAAAATATGACTGTTGATAATTTAAATGCTAGTAAAGAAACTGAAGTTGGAAGTGTTTCTTTAGTAGAACAAAGTGCGAAGAATTACATTTTTAAAAATGATAATTTGCAGTTTTCTCAGTGTGAAAGTCCATCCCTAACTGAACTGTTTCAGGAACACAAAGAAAACAATATAAGCCAGTGCTTTACTTTGTCTGACCTTTGTAACCAGTCATCTGCTAGTTTCACAGATCTAAGTTTGGGATCCTTTCCCCTGTCACAATTAGCAAATCGCTGTCAGTCTTCACCCGGAATATCAGAATTAACAGGATCTCTGTTGTCACTGGCATTTCCTAAAGCTTCTCACAGAGACCTTGAGAATTTGTCACTTTCTGAATTGATTGCAGAAACGATTGATGTATACGACTCTCAGATTAAGAAAGAGTCCTTTGATGTCAGTTTATCTGAAGAGAGGTCTCCTGGAATAGATTCAAATATTGATCTCAGTGTCCTTATAAAAAACCCAGATTTTGTTTCAAAGCCTATAGTAGACCAATCCATTGCTCCATCGTCATGAACTGAAGTTCTAAGTTCAAAGCTAGGGAAGAATTCCGACTTTGCTAAGGATAATCAGAAAAACAATAAAGGCTGTCTGACTAGGAAATCACCTTCTTCTCTGTCTTGGACCAAGACCCTTGCTGCTAGACCTTCAGCTTTTGCCTCAACACTGTGTCTTTGTCACCCGCTGAAAAGCTGCAAGCTTGACTTCTGTAAGACTTTTCTTTATGGTAGACAAGTTCAAGATGTAAAGGACAAAGAAATAAGTCCTCTTGTAACGATAACACCATTGACTTCAAATCAGCATCACCTGATGACATTGTAAAAGCTAATCAAAAAAAGCATTTACTAGAGAATAGTAACAAAAGGAAAACTTGATTGCTGTTGTGGAGCTTTTTATTTTTAATTAAAGTCTTCAGAGAATCACTTTATATGATGGGATTCAAATTGTGATTTTCACCAAAGTTGTTGTAGGTCAGTTGATTAGTTGATATGTATTTTTGCACTGAATTTTTTTTAACTATGTCTTCTTTCGGTGATAACTGGCTTTATTTAAGTTGGTAACCTATACTGAGTATATGTTTACAAAGTGGATATGGAAACGTGCTGTTGTGAAATCAGACCTCAGATATTTTTGTTTGAAGCATTCCACTTTCTATGTTTTATATGATGAAATATTTTTTTCTATAAAATATTTTTGTCCTTTGTTCATCAATGAAAATGCCAGGACTTGGAATTACAATCGTTTAGTGTGAAGATTATTCTTACGTGGCACAGCATAGTTGAGACATTATATTTTAAAATATGGTATAATTCCTAGTTTCATTATTTTTGTGTAGATAAATACTAAAATTTTTCTATTAGAACATCTTAAAATTCCTGACTTTTGAGAGTACTGTGGAGATTGTTGAAATATACTTTTAATGATAATAAAATGAAAATCTTTTAAGGGACCATGTAAATATAGAAGTTGGATTTTTATGTGAATTATTTTTATACATTTTTAAAAACCATTTGTCCTAAATATACACTTTAAAATAAATATATAAAAAGTCTAAACAAAAAATTGGTACTCCTTAACCAGACATGGTGGGCATACATCTGTAGTCCCAGCTACTCAGAAGGCTGAGGCAGGAGGATCGCTTGAGTCCAGAAATTGAAGGCTGCAGTGAGCTATGATCATACCATTGCCCTCCAGCCTGGGTAACAGAGCAAGACACTGTCTTGCTCTGTTACCCAGAGCAAGTTACCAAAGAAAACTTGCTTTTCTTGTTACCCAAAGAAAAACAAAAACAAAAAAAAATAGCACCCCTTAGAAGAACATAATAGGATCCAAAACTCTACATATATCATGCATGATATCCAGCATACAACCCCAAATTCCTAAACAGGAAGAAACAGAATAGCTTAACCATACTTAAGAGAAAAGGCAATCATGGAAACAGATCCTAAGATGACCCAGATGTTGGAATTAACAGACGAGGATTTTAAAGTTGCTATTAATAACTAAGCTCAAGGAAGTAAAAGAAAATATGCTGATAATAAATGAAAAAAGAAAACCTCAAGAAATAAAATTCTAAAATGGAATTTCTAGAACTGCATATCTGAAATAAAAAATTCACCAGATGGGTTTAACAGCAGATTGGAGGTGAGAAAAGACTTGTCTAAGAAGATACTCAAAGAAAGTCTCATCTGGCCAACCTTGTGTATCTAGCCACCATGGGATTTCTTTCTGAGAGCCAAGGGAATTTTCCATTGCAGCACCATAGCTGAGGCACTAGGTGAGGGTGGTGGTTGGAATTTGACAGAAAGAGAGTCATAGATGAATTATTTCAGTAAAGTGTAGCAGAACACATAACTTATTTGTGAAGAGATCACAATAATAGGTTTTAAGCCCTAAAAGAGATATTGGAGATTTTTCATTTCCAGCCAAATGGTGCCAATTCATCAGGCAGTCCTGGGCATAGAAGGACTATGACTTTATCCCTCTCTGCCAGGATAAACTTGGGGAGAACAGGGCACCCCAGACCTTCCCACTCTTGCTGGCAAAGCTGTGGAAGCAAACACCTGCCCCTTCACTCTCCTAAGACTTGACTATTCTCTCTGTCCAGAGCTGCTGCACCATTAGCTGGCCAGGGCCAGGAGTGGCCTGGCTGAAAGAAGGGCTGAATCAGAGAGGCCAGTCGGTCCCATTCCTCCAGAGGGTTCTTCCCTGGTCTTCACAGACCCCACACCTTCACCCCCGGGCCATGTTTCTGCACTATCCTGTCCAAAGGTCCATGGAGCACCCTCTAGCACAACCCCCGAGTTTACCTATCACAGAGGACAGCCAAGACCACTGCTGGTCCCGGGCATGCTCCCCCAGGAAGGCAGGTCTTCAGGCTGCTTGTCTCTCTGGGGTTCCTCCCAAGGACACAGCACTCCCCAGGGCCAAGGCTCTCCCTAGGATCCCACTGTTAAGCAAGGGATGATGTCCTCATGGATTCCTCATTCTCTATTTACATTATGAGTCTCTTCTGGAGGAAAATGGGAGGGAATGAGTGTGTATTGAGTACCAAGTAGGAACCACGCACTGCTTAGAGCTTCCCATGCCTTAGCTCATGGGGTTCCCAGCTGAGGATAAGGGCTCTTGTTCCTAATAAACAGTGCAGAAACGGGCTTTAATGTGGGTCAGGCAATATCCCTGGGGCCACACGGAGCCTCCTGGTGGGACTGGGCCCAGACCCAGGCTTCTGTGGTCGCTGAACCTGCTCACACGCTTGTGGAACTCAGCCGCTGCCCAGCCAAAGTCCTTGTTTTCTTTTCTTTTCTTGATAAATAGAAACTGGGCCTCACTTTGTTGCCAGGCTGATCTTGAACTCCTGGCCTAAGTGATCCGTCCGCCTCAACCTCCTAAAATGCTGGGACTATAGGCATGAGCCACCATGTCTGGCCCCAACAGAGACATTTCTACCAGCAGCGTCACAAGAACACCTGCATCTTCCAGAACCGAATATTGAACTCCTGAGCACCGTTTTCTCGTGCTTTGAGCATGGAACTTCCCCTTCCTCTTTTCCTCTGTGCCCCACTCTAACCGCCGCAGTTCTGGAATTGGGTCTCCCACTGGCCGCACTGGGAGGAGGGACCGTGTCTACTTCGTCACCACGTTACCTGAGACACCTGGCAGGCGCTGAGTCAGTATCACTGAATAAATATATGTTTCACAGGCCCCAGTCCCGATTGATTGGCACCTAGCACCCAGCTTGTAAAGCCAACACCAACTCCATCCAACCCATCAGAAAAGACCAGTGCTGTCAACTGGACCTGACTCACCGAGCCCATGCACGCGGTCACGGCTGGTGTGAGTGAGGCCTTGACATGCGTCTCTCTGACTGACAGGGAAGGAGAGACTTGCTGCTTGCCTTGGAGTTCCTGTTCAGGAAGCTGCCCAGTTTTTGGAGAGTTTTTTGCAGAAGTACAAGAAAATCAAGGACTTTGCCCGAGCAGCTATTGCCCAGTGTCACCAGACAGGTGAGTTGGCTGCAACCAGAGCTTCCTGCTCCCTGCCCACCCTCTGTGGGAGGATGGGGGGACAGCTGGGTGGGTGGTGTGCGAGCGGGCCCTGGGTCCTGAGGTTGGTTTTGGGGCCTGCGTGAATCCTCGGCTCTTGTTGGACAAATAGGGCTGAAGCTTCCACACGAGAAGGGACAAGAGTCTAGGCGGCTTGAAGCAACACAGTGAACATACTTGAGTGACTAGATGGTGGATGGGCAGATAGGTAAAAACAGATACAAGCCTGCACCTGGACAGGAAAAACATGAATTCTTGTGAAAAGCACTGGTATATTTACAAATATCACCACAATCAGGTCACAAAGGAAACCCAAATAAATTTCAAAGAATATCAAGTAGAACGTATTCTGTGACCACAGCGCAATGAAAAGGTGTTTTCGTACATGTATGTCTGAGTGTGTGTAGCCATCCTTCCACCTACCTATTTGGAAATTGATTATACTCCTAATAATTTAGGATTAAAAAAAAGAAATCCTAAGAAAATGACCAAAAAAATGTTAGAAATAAATTACAGTAAAAGTATCTCATCAGAAACTGGGATGTGGCTAAGCTGACACCCCACTTAGAAGTAAAGGAATCTTTTTTTTTTTTTTTTTGAGACGGAGTCTTGCTCTGTCACCCAGGCTGGAGTGCAGTGGCCGGATCTCAGCTCACTACAAGCTCCGCCTCCCGGGTTCACGCCATTCTCCTGCCTCAGCCTCCCGAGTAGCTGGGACTACAGGTGCCCTCCACCTCGCCCGGCTAGTTTTTTGTATTTTTTAGTAGAGACGGGGTTTCACCGTGTTAGCCAGGATGGTCTCGATCTCCTGACCTCGTGATCCGCCCGTCTCGGCCTCCCAAAGTGCTGGGATTACAGGCTTGAGCCACCGCGCCCGGCCGTAAAGGAATCTTTTAAAGGAGTATTTTTTAAAGAAAGAGAAAGTTGTGGGCATAAATGAGTTGTGTTCTACACAAGAAATCTGGAAACAAGCAGCAGAGAAAAAAGGGAAGAAATCAGTGGGAGAGCAGAAATTAATGAAACAAACAGCAAAGAGAAGGATGAACGACAGACACAGGAGGAACGCTTACAGCACTCAGCACTCACTAGGAGCGAGGAAATCAGCCGGAGAGTTGGCCTCTGCACGGCCGGCATCCTAGATGCTGTGACCTGTTGCCTCTGGGTGCTGGCAGTGTCTGTGTGCAGCCTCGTAGACCCTCTCCGTGAGCCTCTCCCAGTGATTCATTGATGACTTTTCACTCTGGGGCCCGTGCCCAAGCCCCATGAGCTCCAGCCAGCCCTGCTACAGGCTCCTCATTGGTCTGACAGCAGACAGACGGGCAGGTGGGCAGCATCTGTGCCACAGCCCATGCTAGCCTGGAAGGGGGGCCTCTCCGGCACCTGAGACACAAGCTGCTTCCTCCCATGGAGCTTATAGTCCTTGGGGGACACGGTAAACCCACAAGCATCCAGACAAGGACAGAAGGTGGCATCCAGCTGTGAGAGGAACAGAGCAGTCGCAGAGGCCCCAAGGGAGCTGTGCCAGCCTCCACCCCATGGAACTGGCGACCGGAGTAGAGACAGGAAGGGCCAGGTGGAGTGCCAGCATGGGCAGGTGGGCCAGAGAACAGGTAGGGCTGGGTAAACCCAGACCACGCATGACACTCCATGCAGAAAGAACCTGAGCTTTGAAAAGACAAAAAAAAAAAAAAAAAAGAACCTGAGCTTTGTCCTTCAAAAATGATTCCAGTCACGATGTGGGAAAGAGATTTGAGGCGCAGTCAAAGCCACCCCTGAGAATAATCTAGAAGTATGCAGGCATTAACACAGTAACGGAGGAGGGGCGGAGGGAGAATGGCACGTAAGAGATGTCAAGGAGGCATCAAAAGCTAGGAGCCAGCTGGAATCTCAGATGCCTCTCTGGCCACCAGCCCTCAGGGGTCAGTGCTCCCCACAGGGCACTTGGCCGCCCCAGCTGGAGCAGACTTACTCTGATGCTGGCCGTCCCAAGGCCCTGGGAGAGGCCCTGCAATGTGCTCACGTCCTTCTACATTTTGTAAACATGTCAAAAGAAAGTGTTTCAGCTACATTCGGCTAGGACTGCTGCCTCCACCACTCTGGCTTTCTCCACCACACACCTTTCTATGCCGGGTGGCATCAGTGGGGCCACAGCCAGTTGAGCTGGCAACTCATTTAATGTGGATTTTCCTGCTGGTGCTCCTGTGGTCCCCTGCTTTCTCTGTGTGGTGTGGTGCTAGCCATCCTGGCATAAGAGTGGCTTCCAGGAGCGCTGGTGCCGTGCGAGCATCACCACAAAAGGCCAGGGCCAGAGGGCATCTCAAGTATGAACAGGAGCTACAGGCACTGGCACTGATAGCACTGGGTGGAGGAGAAATGAGGTTTGAAGTGTATGGAGTCAGGAGACTTCTGCCTTAGGCCACAAGGAAGTCACTGGCTTCAGACTTTGCACCCACCATGAAGAACCAGAAAACCGGGCAAAATACCTGGAGCAGCCGTTCCCAACACTAGCTAGTGGGTAGCGTATTGCTTTGTATCTGAGAGAAAAGACACCAATGGCTGAGTCCTATGAACGCCCTGTGTCCGGAGGCACAGCCCATGTGTGGAGGGGGAGCCACGCAGACTACACAGTGGTCTTGATGAGTGGAGGAGACATGGATCCAGACTGGGGAGGCAGATGCAGCTGGATTTTGCAAGTCAGGGTGTCAGAGACGAGGGAGCTAGAGAGAGAGAGAGCTTTGTAAATCTTCAAGGAGTCCCCCTTGTGTCTGTTTTTGAACACTGAGATACACACACATTGGGTGAAACGCTACGGGACTAAGCACAAAAACTGCTGGGAGCAGTAAGCTGGATGATTCCAGAGTTCACATGGAACTGGGAGATGTTTGAGTTCTGACCATCCAGAACACAGAGTCTTTGTTAGACACCTGGGACATTCAGCAGAGGCCTCAGAAGGGTCACACTTTAGAGACAGGTCTAGACTAGCCCTAGATTACAACTATTCCAGATCCACTCAAACAAAGCTTAGAAGCAAACCTCAAAAGGATCAGGATGATTGGCAAGTAACTTAAGCCTGCTAAAACACTCTCAAAAGGAAGACAGCATACCCCAGCATTCAACAACGTAAAATTCACAGTGCCCAGCGTCCAGTCAAAACTCACTAGACCGACAAAACAGCAGGAGCGGAAAGGGACCAGGTCAGAGCAGAAGCTGTCTCGGGTCCTCATGCCAGTCCCTCTCAGGAATCCTGCGTATTGCCCGGCATGAGGTACTCAGTCCCTTGTCGCTTTCATGATTATTACAAATGTGGGAAATTCTTCTCATCCTCAGTCACAGGTGGAGGATTTATTTCCCACCCACACCTAGTTAAAGCAGAAGTCCTCACTGGTCAGGAATATAGTCATTTTCTTAAAAAGAGCCCCCAAATCGCATACACTTCAGGCCACACAAGATTGGATCTGCCCCGTGCCGGGTGTGGACCTGACTCAGACATGCCCCTCCTTGAGGATGTGGGCTGACCCCTTTCTCCTCCATTCCACACAGTTCAGAGTTACTCCTGGGCCCAAGGCCTCCACATGACTTTGCAAAAGCTGCCCTCCCTCGTCCTATGTGAGATCCAGGTGCAGCTAGAAGTCGGGAGAGTGCAGAGCTAAGAGTGCAGAGTGTGGCCAGGGGCAGTGGCTCCCCGCTGTAATGCCAGTGCTTTGGAGGCCAAGGTGGGTGGATCACCTGAAGTCAGGAGTTCGAGACCAGCCTGGTCAACATGGTGAAACCCCGACTCTACTAAAAATATAGACAATTAGCTGGGCATGGTGGCAGGTGCCTGTAATCCCAGCTACTCAGGAGGCTGAGGCAGAAGAATTGCTTGAACCCAGAAGGAGGAGGCTGCAATGAGCCAAGATCGCGCCACTAAACTCCAGCCTGGGTGACAGAGTCTCACTCTGTCTCAAAAAAAAAAAAAAAAAAAAAAAAAATGTGCAGAGTGCCCAGCAGCAGACCCTTGCTTTCCCACTGGAGAGTTCACTTGCCCCTGCAATAGACTCAAAGGGCCCAGGGGAGACTCAGAGTCTGCACTAAGGTGTGGCTGTCTCTCTGGGACCTCTGGACCTGGCCCAAGGGAGCTGCACCTGCTGCAGTGCCTGTTTCTGTCCCCCATCTGCTTTTGCTCTGTGTGACTCAGGCTATGTGGTGTCCATCATGGGCAGAAGGAGACCCCTGCCAAGGATTCACTCTCATGACCAGCAACTCCGGGCACAAGCAGAGCGACAGGCAGTGAACTTTGTGGTGCAAGGTACGGAAGCCTCTTACCCTGTAGTTCTGTGTCCATTTGCTTCTTGGGTTTTAGCAGCCACAGGGCTGGTGGCACCCACTGATCACTGATGTGGGGTTTCTTGCTCATCACAAACCTCCTTGCAGGAGCTTACACTACCCGTGTCCTGCCTGGCAGTTACCGTCAGGGGACGTGAGGGGACACGGTCATCTTTGTAGCTAGGATGATTCCCCCAAGAGCTGGGCCCAGGTAATACTGTTTCCCATATCTCTGCGGTGGGAAACTGAGGCTTCAAGGGTTTAGCAGACCTGGAGCTCAGTCCCTTGGTGCTTGGCCTAGGCCTTTCCATCCTCTCCATGCATGCCTGGCAGGGGTGAGGCCTCCGGGAATAAGGCACCCCAAACCCAGGTGCCCTGCAGGAGCAAGAGGGCGGGAGGAGCAAGGATGAAGTGTCTGCCTGCAGTCGTCTGTGGCCTTAGCACTCAGACAGCTCAGAGCCAGCACCTCTGTGTGGAGGTGCCGTGAGAGCTGTGGCGACAGTGGCAAATGCTGAGTGCACCATGAACCGTGTGCCTTGGGACCTCAAGACAGCACCACGTGCCCCACAGGCTCCGCTGCTGACCTCTGCAAGCTGGCCATGATCCGTGTCTTCACTGCAGTGGCCACTTCCCGCACCTTGACGGCCAGGTCAGTGGGTGGCAGTCAGCCTGCCTGGGCCCCAGCCCTTCCCAGGGCTTGGATGGGAGGGTTAGGGTTCTGCGGGAAGACCCTCTGGGGGCTGGCGATCCTGACTGCTCACCATCTCTGCTCATCGGGCCCCCAACCCCTCCCAAGGCTCTCAGCCTGTGGAAGGCCCTGGGGGCTACTCCCAGCAGGCATGCAGACAACAACCAGCCATCTACCAGCATGGGGCGCAGATGAGGCCTTTCCAGACAGAAATGCTGTCTCCCCCAGACCCCTCCTCCTCAGGGTGTCTGCACAGCACAGGGGCACCCCTTGGGGCTGCCCACCCCAGAGGCAGGTGAACCCCTCAGCCCCTTGAGCAGGACCCTGGGAACTCCAAACTGTCCCCACTCCTACCTGTTGCTGCCACCAATGCCAGGCAGTGTGCCCCACGTCCAGCTCTGGCTGCAGCCCCGAGCCCAGAGCCAACGTTCAGATGTGCCTTGGTGGTGGAGGCTCTGTCGTGGCTGCCCCCCAGGCCACAGCTCTCTCAGGCCTCTGTCCCTGCCTCAGTTATTCCCTCAAGGCACATACCTCAAGAGTTTGGGCAGCCAGGGGACAAGCAGCCCTCACCCAACCACCTCCTCCTTGCCAACCAAGGCCCTGGGGTTGCTGGAAATGGCCACCCAGACACCTCCTCTCCTTGTTCTCCTTGTGGGGCATCCCCTCAGGAATCCCGGAGCCCCTTCTGGGAGCTAACCTGCCTCAGCCCCCCACGATGTCAGCCCCCAGAAGGGCCTCTCGCACTCTGACCAACCATGGACGTTTTCCTACCCACACCCTAAGGGCCCTCAAGCTCTTGGTGCCAGTCCCATGGGGGCAGCCTCTGCAGATCCGGGTGCACCTGCCACTGCAGATGCATCCAGGAGGGGAGCCCAGGGTGGGCTGAGGCAGAGGCCTCTAGAGTATAAGATGTGGCTCAGGCCTCCCCAGTGTGCACACCCCTGACTTTGGGTTGTGGGTCCTGCCTACCTGTGGCCGCTCTTTTCCATCTCATCACAAACCTCCTTGCAGGAGCTTACACAAACCCATGTCCTGCCTAGAACTTTACAACATCTGAGCTCACAACTTTCTCTTGGCTTTTGATGTTATTTTACATTCTCAAGGCATGATTTTTTGCCTTATTAGAGATCCCTCATCTCTCTTTAAAAGTGGCCTCCTTATGTCTTCACGAACTCCCTCCTGTCACTGTGGCTTTCAAGCCTGTGCTGTTCCAGTGATTTCACTGACTTTGTGCAGAGCTGTGTCCCCAGCAATGGCCCTGCCCAGGCCAAAGTGTGACACCCAGCAATGGAGAGGAGGGGGTGGTCTCTAAGTCCACCAAACCCCAGCTGGCTCCTCCCCTTGCAGCCCCTCTAGGTACTTCCTGTGGTCCACAATCACCCAAAACCTCAGGGAAACGAAGCCCAGAAGGAGGCCGAAGCCCAGGCTGTCATCCCAGGGAGGGAGGATACCTGAGACCCCACAGGGTCTAAGCACTGCCCCAGAGGCTCTGCTTGCAGCTTCACTGGGCTGTGGGCTATCAGTGCTGCTTTCTGCAGTAACTGAAGTGGTCAGGAGGCAGGAGTGGGGCATTAGAAGATTTACTCTCAGCTGGGCGTGGTGGCTCACACCTGTAATCCCAGCTACTCAGGAGGTTGAGGCAGGAGGATCGCTTGAACCCAGGAGGTGGAGGTTGCAGTGAGCCGAGATCACACCACTGCACTCCAGCCTGGGTGAGAGCGAAACTCTAACAACAACAACAAAAAGATTCACTCTCAGTCCTCTCCTGCCCTATCTCGCTGTCATCTGCATTCGTTCCCAACACACACGTGTGCATGCACACGCACACATACATGCACACACATGCACACATAAGCACATGCGCCCATACACATGCACACACATGGACACACACGTGTATTCACACATCCATGCACACACATCCATACACACTGATGCCAGCAGCCTCTAGTGCCACACAGTGTTCTCATGGTGTCCTGAAATCCAGGCATCCCGCTCACTTCCACAGTTTCTGCAGGTAAATTATAGCTTCTCCCAGGATATGAGCAGCTTGTGCTAGTTTTGGCAGGAACTGAAAGCCAAATGGTGCTCCTGCCTCTAAGATACTGCAAGTCTAGAAAAGTTGATTCAAGGCTGGGTGCAGTGGCTCACACCTGTAATCCCAGCACTGGGGAGGCCGAGTCAGGTGGATCACTTGAGCTCAGGAGTTTGTGACCAACATATGTTTTGCCTGGGCAACATAGTGAAACCTGTCTCTACAAAACAAACAAACAAACAAAAAAGCAAGCCATGGTGGTGCACACCTGCAGTCCCAGCTAATCAGGAGGCTGAAGTGGGAGGATCACCTGAGCCTGGGAGGTTGGGGCTGCAGTGAGCTATGATCACATCACTGCACTCCAGCCTGGACAACAGGGTAAGACCTTGCCTCAAAAAAAGAAAAAGTCGGTTCACTTTCAACCCTTGTGGAATTGATAAAGGAAGTTGGAATTGATAAAGGAAGTTGGCATGTGAGGAGCTGAGGTCTTTCTCTGTAGCTGACGGAGTCCTTCCGAAAGCTGGACACAGACATTTTTACTCAGGAACACAGTTACCCGCTAGTCGTCTTTCTATTATCAGCCATTGGCTGTCACGAGGAAATGCTCTCACAGCAAAATGCAAAGCAACTCGTGTGGAATATTGGGCACTCCATGGTCTGTGTTTTGTGAACGTAATTTGTTCTTCCAGGAGTAACGTGAAAGGCTGTGGATGGCATCTGGAAGGGACGGGTGCAGACTCAGTGTGGCCGGGCATCTCTGCCTGAAGCAGCAGGCATATGAAACTCGATCACTGGGAGGCACACGGTGCCCCTAGAGTGAGCCGAGATCGCACCACTGCACTCCAGCCTGGGCGAGAGCGAGATTCTGTCTAACAACAACAACAAAGATTCATCTGGCCACCCCAAGGGTCTGCCCAGGTGGGCTGGGCCACAGGACAGTCCCCATTCACCCCCCACAGTCCCTGTGATAGAGAAATGGCATTTGTTCATGCCTCTCGGTCCAGACCCGAAAAAGACCAGAGAGGTCGGGCTCAGAGCAGGAGGCCAGTGGCCAGTGTTCACAGGCCTCTGTGCCATGGCTCAGCTGTCCTGTCTGTCTCTTCTGATGCAGGCCCTTTATGAAAAGGCCTTCCTGGGTTTCAGAACGTGTCAGTGCTGTGACGGTCCCTCCCCTGGGCCTTCTCAAGGCGGGTCTGCATGAGGCCACCATGCGCCCACACTCTTAGGATGAGTCCACAAAGCAGTTCAGCAGGGCTGGGGGCATCCGTTGCAAGGAAGCTGCCCCTGCAGGCCCCAGACAGGGCAACACAGTGAGGCTCTTCTGGAACATTCTCCTACTGGTGCAGTGATCTCAGTGAGGCCATCCAGATGCAGAACACAGCAGCGCTGTGGCCGACCCCTCTCGGGAACAGGGATATGCGTTGCACCAGAGGTCCACTCCCTTCCAGAACACAACAGGATCCAAGGTCCTGCATTCCTCCACCCCACACGGAGACGGCAGGTGTCCTTCTTCTTTCACCCGTGCCCCATTTCCCAATTAGAAGCTCAGTCATGTCTCAGTGGCTGCGAGAATGATGTGTAAGTGACTGACAACTACACCTATTCTTAGGTTCCTGCCACACCAGCAGCTCAGAATTTCACAATGTAATTTCAAGAAGTGTGAAAACTGCTTCTGCTAAATCTGGAAAAAGTTACAAGTGCCTTTTCTGAGGTTTCTGCCCATTTGAAAAGTAAGTTCTCTTGGGAGACAAAGACTTCTGCCCGAGGCCTTGAAGTTAGTTTAAGACAAGCTTGCTGGTGCTGACCGCCTGGGGCTCTCTCACCCCTCTGACTTCTGGAAGGGCATTGTCCACAGCCCCTGGCCAGAGGTTGCACATAAAGCACAGGCCGACCTCCCGCTCCCTGGGGGCAGCCTGCTGGACAGTGTGAGCACCACTGTACCGCTGTCTGGGCCCACGTAGTGTCCTGTGGATGTACACCCAGGAGGATGTACACTTGGCCGTCAGGGACACAGGCCCAAGCTACAATAGCTCAGACTCCAGAAGGCAGATTTTTCTCCCATCATGAGAAGTCCAGATAACAGTGGTTGCTTTGTTTCAGAGGCTCAGAGCAGCAGTACCGAAGTCCCTCTGGCTCCCTGGCCATTCCCTCCTGGTGCTATGATGGAGGTTGCTGCTCCAGCCATCACACCTTCCAGGCAAAAGGAGAAAGTAGTAGTGGTCAGAAGAGCATCTGCCCCTGGCAGCCCTTTACAGTCAGCCCTTTAAAGAGCCTTCCCTTTTAGGAGCTTTCCTGGAGTCTCCTTTTCCATCCCACTCCTCACCTCCCTCCCTGCTAAGGGGGAAAAAAAATAGCCTCCTTGGAAGTTGGAGGGAATGCAGTCCTGGGCCACCCTGCCTGAGAGAGAGCCTGGGAAATGTCCTTTGTAGCTGAGGACACAGCCCCACCTCCGCCCCACCCAGCAACAAAGGGACCAACGTGAAGAAAGAGAGGAAGGGCGGATTGGGGCACGTTACCGGAAATCTCTGTTGCAAAGTCCACATCCCCTGCGGAAAGTGCCAGCATGGCCCACCTGTACTCTGGGGCTTGAAGGCTGCCCCTCATCCCAGCTGGGGCTCTCCATCATATGCCCGTGACTACTGCCCGGCGAGGGCTCCCCTGTAGCCCAGCTCCCTAGGACCCTGGGCCCGCTGTGCCCCTGTCTGTGCCGGCCAAGGACGGGCAGCAGGGTCAAAGATAGGACGTGACTCCTGCCCATGAAGGCTCAACCCAGGAGACAGAGCCAAGGTCACACAGAGGACAGAGTGTGTGGGACCCCTTGGCACCCCATCCTTCCCAGCAGCTCATCCTGTGAGTCTCCCATACCACACGTCCCCTCCCGAGGGCACAGGGTGAGCTGCCCGTGTCCACCCCACATGAGAGGCTGGCAGTGGGTCTGGGGGCAGCAGGCCTCAGCAGAGGTCTCACATCACCAGGATCTGAGGCATCATCTGCCCAAGGTGTGTATCACCCATTTCCAAGGAGCATGTGGAGCCGCAGCGCCCCGGCCGAATCCCGCCCCGGCCGGGTCTGTGCCCCGCGTGGTGCGGGCCCTTAAGAGCCGATCGCCCAGAGCCGTGATCCGTCCACCTTGTGCACACTTGAACCTGCACTTCGATCTGTACCCAGGGACCTGCCCCCAGCAGTGCATTTCACCGGAATCTCCTCTCACTCGGGTCCCACCTGCTCTCCCTGCTGACGCCCTGGGAGGGGCACGGAGGGGCTCCGTGAAGGAGGCTGGGGAAGGGTGGGGCTTGGCTGGGGCCTGGCTGGGGCTGGCTGGACGCTCACCAGAGTGAGGCAGGAGCCAGGAATGAGCACCCCGCCTCTCCAAGAAGCCTTGAGGGCACAGGAACCCATGATGTTGTTCATGAGACTCAGCCCATGTCAGGCCCCACAACAGTTCACGAAGGGCTGTTTTCCATCCCTGCCCAGACTTCAGACGCAAACTGCTCAGCCCCACGGGACCAACCTGGGTGGGCGGACACGGGGCGCCCAGCCCCTCCTGCTGGGTGTGCCACCTGCTTCCTTGCAGCTGACCAGAGTCACTTCCGACCAGCCTGTCTCCCTGTCACCCCTTCTCCCAGCTCCCCAGCGCTGTCCTGGTGACAGTGGGTGACCTCAGGCAGTGGTGCCCATGGGCTGGGTCCTCCCCATGCCTCACGGAGCCACATCCTCTTGGGCCCCACTGCCAGAACCACCTTTCAGAAACCTTGGGGATGGGCCCCCGCCTCTGCATGCACCCCTGAGCCCCCACCCCACAGTCCTGGCCTCCCAAGGTGACCCTCTCCCTCCCTGCCAGGCTGGTGGCCCAGATCCATGATGAGCTGCTGTTTGAAGTGGAAGATCCGCAGATCCCGGAGTGTGCAGGTAGCCTGGGGCATCCCGGAGTGTGCAGGTAGTCCTGGGGCAACACAGCGTTGCTTGGTCTTCATGAACAGCTAAGAGGAGGCTCCATGCTCCATGGGCACAGCCCAGGAAAGCCCCACCTCATGTTGCTGTGTCACCTGGGTCCTGGCAGGCAGAGGGGCCAGCCTGGGTTTGGGGGCCCTTGAAAGGCCCAAGTGGGCTCCGCCCCTGAGAGCGCCAGGTGTTCCAGCTGACGGGAACTCCGGAGGGCAGCTGCAGACACCAAAGGCTGCTTTGTCTGAGGCCCGAGGCCTCTATGTCTTGGGGATCTAGAAGGATGGGGAGTGGGCACTGGGGCCAGGCTACGGAGCGGGCAGCAGGTGTTCTTGTTGGGGTGCTGGAGTCACTGAGGCCCCGCAGGCTAAGTACAGACTTCAGGCCTGGGTCCCATCCTGTCCCACAGGCCACCCCTCTCTGCTGAGCCCGTAGATAAGTGAGCTCAGGCAGAGTCACCCCCAGCGGTCAGGCCGAGGGGTTCTTTCTGTCTCCCTTGGGAGGGCCAGGACCTCCCCACAACACCCAGCCACTGGTCCCATGGAGGCTCCCATTCTGGCCTCACAGGGGAGAGGTGAGGGCAGGTGGCCACGGGGACCTGTGCCCCCAGTTCTCCAGGCCAGGTCTGTAAATGGCCAGGGCAGCTTCACGCGTTGGGAGAAGAGGCACGGGAGCATCAGGGCTGGAAGCTTCGGGCACCAGCTCTCGAGTGGTGGTCACCATGCCCTCCTAGCCCCACCCTCTCCAGCTCTTACCCTTAGGGATATGAGGCTCCCATCCCTGGTGCCCACCCAGCCCACTCCAGCCTAAAGCAGGGCTCTGCCACTTGAAAACTATGTCCGGCCACTCATTTGAAAACACACCCATCTTACGTGACCATTTAACAAGTATAACGTGTGCTCAGCTGTAGGTTAAAAAAGGAAAGAAAACACTCCCAAACGGCCTTGTTCCCGGGAGCAGCTTCCTCCAGCTGGCCTGGCAGCTCCTGAGGCAGGCTGCAGCCTGTGCACTGCTCTCTCAAGAGCACTCAGGGAACCGGGGGTTGGGCAGGGCCTGCACCATCCCTGAAGGGCTGGGGGTCAGGTCATGTCTCCCAGGCGGCATGTAGTGCCCAGCATCTCTGCCCTGCCTGCCCTCCCGAGGCCCCACAGGGAGCACTCCAACTGAGTGCCAGCTCAGCCCCACACTTGCTGCCCCTCTCTGAGCAGCAGTTGCTTGGGATCACGCACTCAGTCAGCAGCACCACCCCACCAGGCACAGAGGGGCCAGTTCTCTGCACACTCGGGGTAGCCCCAGCCAGCATGAGGAGCAATGGTCCAGCTTGGACTGCATCAGCTCTCCAGCCTTGTCCCCATAAGAAGGTCCCCAGGGCGGCCCAGGTCCTTCTGCAGGGCTCCCCACCGTGCACATGGGCCGTATGCCCACCTGCTGGCTGACAGCTCCCTGCAGACAGTGACCGGCTCCTGCACAGAAGACACTGAGGGCCACAGAGCTCAGGTGGCCACTGGCCTTGGCTCAGGACACACCAGGGAGGCCCTGGCTCTGCTGGGGCCAGCAGGGCTGGAAATTGAGGTGGTGCCCACCACAGCTTAGGGCTCCTGCCACCATCTTTGCATTGCGGTGTCACACAGCACAAAAGGACTGAACAAATGTTTATTCAGGGGCTCAAGGATTCAGAGCGAGCCCTGAGAAAGCCTGAGCTTGCGGGTCCTGCCCCTGCCCCCACCCCCTGCCCAGGCCTTCCTTTTCTCAGGGCTCTGAGCCCCACTGCTGCATGGCGATCCAGGCCTCCACAGCGGGGCCAGTCTGCCCATGGTACAAAGCCACTGTTTCCTCAAACTTCACCTAGCAGTAGTGGGGATTGGGGGTTCTTGTGTGCCTGGTGGCTCTGGCTGGTGGGGCTCCCTGTGCCTTCCCCCTCCTCCCAGCCCCAGAGGCTCTGGAACAGAGCTGGCATGACGCCTACCCCACCCCACGGCCCCCAGCTGGGGTGAGCTGAGCCAGAGGGGTAGGGGTGAGGGCCAGTGCAGTGTGGCGGGCCAGGCCAGGACGAGAGGCTGCAGCGAGGGCCAAGGGGCCTGCGAGAGGCATCCTGGACTGTAGACGGGGTCGGGGGAGCTGGACCCAGCCTCAGGGGCCGGGCACTCAGGGGCTGCTTGTGGGCATTAAGGTCCCACAGCTGGTTTGGGTGACCGAGTGGATACAGGAAAAACAAGGGGGCTCGGGGGTCAGGGCAGAACTTGGGCCTGGAAGTTCTCTTGTCTTCGGCTCCCAGGCCCCAAGGCCAAGGGACCAGCAGGGCCTCCTCTCTCCCGCACTCTAGCTCTCGTCAGGAGGACTATGGAGTCCTTGGAACAGGTGCAGGCGTTGGAGCTGCAGCTTCAGGTGAGGGGACACCCAACCCTGCCCAGTGTCACGGAGCCCAGGGTGAGGGGAGGCCAGCACCCCCAGGGCAGAAGAGCTAGGCCAAAGGGTGCAGCCCCAGCCCTGAGATGGCCCTGGCCCGGAGATGGCCACTCCACAGCAGGCACAGAAGTGGAGGCTGGACGGTCCCTGAAGCTGGGAAGCCCCACCCGACTCTGCTCGCTTCAGTGAACAGGGACAGCAGCCAGGGCTGGACCCCTCCCTCCCTGTCAAGAGCTGTGGAGGCTTAGTCCACTCAGGGTCAGGGACCCCGGGGAGGGCTCTCCTGGCCTCTAGGAACCACCGATCCTCTCGGGGGCAGGACCCTGAGGGGCAAGCACACCCAGGACACACCCACCCGTCCAAGGGCACCTTGTCTGCCGGCCGCAGCCTACGCACTGGCACAGAGGCCCTGGCAGGTGGGGGAACCTCCGCCAAGAGCGAGGTGTCGTGACTGGGAGGTGGATGTGGCAAACACCTGTTACTGGGCGAGTGTGGTGAGTGTGCACGTGTACGCACACGTGTGCGTGTGGCGGTCTGATCACGTGTCTGGATGTGTGCACCTGTGTGCTGTAGGCCCTGTCCCCCTGCGTGGGGTCTGGGAGGTGGCTGGGGATGGCTGGCCCAGGCCTCGGGCTCACCTCTGGCTGCCATCTGCAGGTACCCCTCAAGGTGAACCTGAGTGCCGGCCGCTCATGGGGACACCTGCTGCCGCTGCAGGAGGCCTGGGGCCCTCCACTAGGCCCATGTTGCACTGAGTCTCCCAGCAACAGCCTGGCTACCCCCGGGTCCCCTGTCAGCAGCCACCCCCCGCCCCCGCGTTTTTCGCCTTCATTTTGTCTGTAGCCCCAGGCAACAGTGGGAGGAGAGAACTGGTTTCCAACAGTCCATTGTGTGGCCTTCCCCAAGGTCACCAGCTCTGTATGCCCCAGGATGCATTAACCCTTTGGGGCTGGGGTGGCCTGTCATCCCCTGGAGTAAATGCCTGTGCAAAGCCCTCTTTATCCTTGTTTGAGTGAATTCTTCCTGTGCATGGGAAATGTCGCGTCCACAACCCCCAGCCACTTGGCCGGGGCAGGGCTGAGTGCCCCAAAACGGGAGTGACCCAGGCTGGGTCTGGGCCAGACGCTCCAGAGAGGGTAGGCATTCCTGGCTCTCTCCCCCATGGATTCCAGGGGAAGGGCTCCCTCGTGGCTCAGCAGCTGCTCACCCCTGGCAGGTGTCCAAGAAGCCACCAGCTCTGACGCCCTGTGGTGTCCCCCCACTGCTGGCTCCCTTTGCTTCACCAGGGCGTGCACCGTCCTCCCAGGCCAGCCCAGCGTACAGCCCTGTACTGAGACGGAGAGAACGCAGTCTCCCCGCAGGCACTGAGGCCCCTGGAGCCTGTGTTCCTGACTGATGCGTCAGGAGGACCAGAGGGGCCCCTCCATGAGAAGGCCTCCGCCATGGACACGGCCTAGGGGCCACCGAGGACCTGTGGGCGTCTGGGGTCACATGCTCTCAGGCCACAAGGTCTCTCCCATGAGCCTCCTGCAGGCTGGTGACCAGTGGCTGCAAACAGGCTGGCTCCCGCCAGACAGCCAGTGCTCCAAGCAGCCCCTCCAGACTCTTCCCATCCCACGTGCCCCTCTGCCTTCCCTCATGCACAGTGGCCTCGCTTGCCAGCCCAGCAGGACACCTGTGACTCGCCTCCACCTCACAGCAGGCTGCGACAGAGGCACCAACACGATCCCCCCTTTGCACGTGGGGAAACTGAGGCACCAAAAGGTCACAGGGCTCAAAACTGCGCCAGCCAGGATTTCAGCTGCGTCCTCACCCTGTACCATGGCTCCCTGTCTCTGTGGTGGCCCCTGGAAATGTGCTCCTGGGGTCCTGCTTTCAGGCCACCCCCACCCCGGGTGCCTCAGCCCCTCCCATGTACTTCCTTACCAAGGTCTGGGCTCCAAGAGCGTCCCTTCCCCCACACCCTTCAGGGTTGTCACCTCTGTGGGCGCCACCCACAGAGTGGCCAGCACTCAGGCTCACCATCAAGGTGCTGGCTGCACGTGGAGACACCTGGTGCCACTGCAGGAGGCCAGCCAGGGGTGAGTATTTGGGGTGCAGATGGCGCTGTGGATGTGAGCAGTGGCCTCCCCCCCACCACCATGTGTACCACCCTGCCCTCTTTCAAATGGCGGCTGTGTCACCCGCGTGGCTTGCCTGTGCCCACTGAACATGGGTCATCTTTTCTGGGTGACCTGGGTCATCACAACAAACTGGCCAGGACCTCGCTGCTGCGGTCTGCGGGTCCTGGAAGTCTGTTCCTTCTTCCCTTCAATTATGCAGCATTTGCCTGACACCATGTGTGGTGCTGGGGAGGCAGGGGCAGCTGGGTCCAGATCACAGTCCTGCTGCTATGCCACGTCAGCCTCGCCCCTCTTCATGCTTCCTGCCCCTTGGGGGGAGCCAGGTGCCCATCCTGTGACTCAAGGAAGCATTTGGTTTCTCCCCAGGAAGAGGACACCCACTCTGGCCGAGACAGCCTGGTTTTCTCCTGGCATCAAAAACATGTTCACCGCCTCCCATGTGTGTGGGTCCTGGGCGACCGGGCCTGCCCCCAGTGTGGTGGGACGTCCCAGTGATCCAGGGAGCTGCCTGTAACCGCTGCTGGGCCCTCCTGCGGGCGTGGTGCTGCCCCTGCCTCCGTTCCCTGGGCAGCACTCTGAGCCCCACCAGGCCCCGCCGGGCCTTGAGGTACCCACTGCACCCAGGCCTCCATCCTGCCACAGTTTCAGTGGGATGTCCCAGATGGGCTTTGCTATTCGTTACCTGAGCCCAGGCCAAGGCTGCCTAGCCCTCCAGGCTGAGGGGCAGCCCTGCCCCTGCCCTTGGAAAGATACTCGCAGCTTGGGCTTCCTCCAGGGTCCTGGCTGGAGAGCCTGGCAGCACGGGTTGGGAAGGTGGAGAAGGCAGAAGCCGAGCCAAGGAAATCCCTACCAGGAAAGCAGCCCAGGGGACCGGGCTGTGGGGCTGGGGGACCCCTAGACTCCAGGAGTCCCTCTGCCAACAAGACTGGCATCCTGACAGGGAGCTGCCAGGGCAGAGGTCTGTGTCCACCCCATGTCTGTCTGCAAGACCCCCCCCCAACACCCTGCTCCCCACCACAGCCCTGAGCTGCAATACCCTCGGCCTGGACCCCAGACCTGGCATCCTCCCTCAGAGACACTGGGGGTCCACCCCCATCCTGGTGGGCTCTAATGCCCACTCACCTCACACCCTCCCTCAGCACCACTGTTCCTCCAAGGGGCCAGGCAGGCAGGCAGGTGCTGGGGCTGCCAGGGCAAGGACGGACATAACCACAGGAACTGGGAACCTCAGACCCAGGAGGACAGGGCGGCAGGGCCTGGTGGGCCTGGCCAGGAGTCCCGCTGGGGTGGCAAGGATGGTGTGGGGGCAGGGGCTGGGGGCCAAGCTCTCTGCCAGGAGTGAGAGTGCCCAGGGCCAAGCACAGAGCTGGGGGAGGGCAGAGCCCAGGAGCTGCTCAGGGGGATCCTGGGCCTGAGAGTGAATGGGCAGAACCCACCCGGCTGGGTGCCTGCTGGGGGAGGGGCCTTAGCCCATGGGGCCACCAAGCCCCTCTGCCCCGCCTCCCAGATTACACTCCCTCCAGGGGGCAGTGCTGGCTGCAGGGCAGCCTGGCCAGGTGTAGGCGAGCCAAGGTGAGGAAAGGGGGTGGCCAGGGGAGAAGGGGGAGGCGGCGGGGGCCAAACTGGGCCACCAAGGGTGGGGGCCCACATCCCTGAAAGCCAGCCCTGCCACACAGTGGGCAGGAAGCGCCTCAAGAGACCAAGGGAGCCAGGTGCCTTCAACTCTGGTTTTATTGAAAAACAGCAGCATTGGGGGCCATCCAGGGGAGGGGCGCACACCCACCCCGGGCCCCCGCAGCCCCTCTCCTCAGAACGCGCTCGCCCCCACCCTGGGGGCTGTTTTGGCACATCTGGGGCCTCAGAACAATCTGCCCCCGCCATGGGCTCACAGTACAGTTTCGGGAACAAACAGCAGCAGGTGAACCCCACCCCTTGCGCTCCCCAAGCCTGGCCTCCCTGGACCTGCCCTGGAGCTGCCCAGGCCCTCCACCGAGGCCCTGCCCCACTGAGGGGCAAGAGGGGCCAGGGAGGCTCTGCCGGGGGCCGGGAGCCCAGCAGGGAATCGGTGGGTAGGACCTGCTTCCCCGGGCACTGCCAGCCCACCACCACCGGGTACCTGCACAGCCACATATATGCAAGTACACACACAGGCACTCACACACGTGCATGCTCATGCAACACACATATACACTACATGTACAGCTCACATGTACATCCATACATGTGCATGCCCACATATACACCAGCACACGGAAGGACTCACACGCATACACGCCCACGCATACACAAGTACACATATACCATATGCATATGTACACACGCATCCATTCATACACATGTGCCCCCTCAGAGAAGTACACAGGAACATGTGCATCACACATGTATACGTGCTCATGCATACACATGGACACTCATACACATGCATGCTCATGCATACCCGACACAAACACATGTACACTCACACATGTGCACACACCCACACACGTATATCATACACGTGCTCACGCAGGTACACAAGAACTCATGCACATGTACACCTGTACACACGTGTACATTTACATGCACACACGCACGCTCACACGTGTACATGCTTATGCACATACACAACACGCACTCACGCTCACACATGCACACCTATACACATGCACACATGTTCACACTGCACATATCAAGAACCCACTTGCACACACACACGCTCAAACACGTGCACATGCACACACACAGGTACACCCCTCCTTTAAAATGGCTAATTATTGCTGTTTTAAAAAAAAAATACATCCAACAATGGTATGTCCGGCTCACCCTCCTTCACCCCGCTGTGGCCCCAGGAGGCATCATGCCACCATTGGAAGCACAGCAGCCGTGGCACCAAGGAGTAAGCCGATCCCAGCATCTGCCAAGTCTGGAACTCAAACCCCAAGTGTCAGCTCTGTGGCCATCAGCCCAGGCACACAGGCCTGTGGCCAAACAGAAACTGCTTCCAAACAGACACAAGCAAGTCAGCAGGCAATACAGGGTGCACAGCTGCAGCGCCAGCTCATGGGGGACAGCAGTGGGCTCCCTCGGCGCAGGGGCAACTGTTCCACCGTCCCTCGGGCACTGACGAGAAGGTGGCCCCACGAGGGCCCACACAGCCCCCTGCCTGGCGGGGCAATCACCTCTGGCCCCCACAAATCCCAGGCGCCAGCAGAGCCCAGGAAACCAAGTTCCCGGCCTCAGGCCACAGGCACAGCCCTGGGTGCGCCGGGGCAGGTGGGCCTCTCAGAGGGGAGCCAGGTCCTTATGGCCCAGAGAGCTTCCTCAGCACCTGCCACACAGCCAGGAAGCTCAGGGCGTCCCCAGCCCGTCCCCTCTAGGGCCTGAAACCTTCTGCCATCTTCTCTGAGGACACCCAGAGCAGGAGAGGGGTGGCCCCAGGGCCTCGTGGCCCCAGGCCTGGTGTCCACAGGGCCTCCCAGACCCAGCCTTCCCCCAGGGCCAGCCATCCACCCTTCAGGCCAGACTAACCCAGCCCTCGGTCCCTCCCTCTGGGGGCAGCTTCTCAGCTGCTGCCCGGCCCCAAGGCATGACACCAGCCGGAAGCAAGGCTGGGCATGGGGCGGAGGAAGGAGGGGGAGACGCCACCATGGCTGTGGGTCTCAACTCCCTACGCTCAGGAGCCCTTCTGGGGGCCAGACCAAATGGCAGCTTCAGCACAAGCAGGCCTCCCACCCTCAGGAGCCAGGTCTGCAGCGGCTCACACCTGGGTGGTGGCAGCCGCACGGGGCCGCCCCACCCCTAGTACAGCAAGACCCATGGCCCTGGGCAGTGCAGGGCATCCCAAGGCGCCTCAGCACTCGGCTGCCCGGAGCCTCTCGTCAGGCCTGCACTGCTCGTCCAGCGAGGATGTCCTCCTTCGCCCAGCTCTGGCCCCGGGCACTGCCAGCCCCTCCCGCCTTATGCCCTCCCCACTACAGAGGCTTCCAAACACACAGAAATTCCAGGAGCCCCAGGCCCCTAAGCAGTGCCGGGCCCCGGGCTAGCTTTCCCTGGGCCTCGCCACGCAGAGTCTGAGTGGTGGGTGCCCATAGGGAGCGGGCAGGGGGCCAGCACTTGGGGAAGCCGCACCAGCCACATGACAGCAGGGCCCAGGAGGGCACTTCAGAGGTAGAAGAAGTTACATCAGTTTCTACAAACATATAAAATTCACGTCAGTGCACAAGTGCAGAGCAGTGAGATCCCAGGCTGGAGGGACAAGGCGGCCCAGGGCAGGCCCACCCACCAGGGCACCCGGCCTCCAGCCCGGGGGGAGGACACATCTGCCCCTCCGTGGCCTTCAAGGGCCCCACTGAGCTGCACATTGGCCTGGAGAGGGCTCCAGGCAGCTCCGCCCCAGCCTGGCAGGCACACCAGTGCCGCTGCTCACCTCAGGGGCGGCAGGGTTCCGCACACAACCACCCCACACACCCTTCCTGCCATCTCGACCAAGTCCTGGCAGCAACAAAGAAAGGCCAAGCGTCCCACCACCCACAGGGCAGTGCAGCCGGGGAAGAGGTCACTCAGGGGCGCAGGTGCCACCAGAATGGGAGAGGGCCACACTGCCCAGGACTCTCAGAACTCCCAGGAGGGGGATCTGCTATGAGCCCAGCTCAGGTCAGTATCAACGAGACACTGGCAGTCCCTGGGCCTCCAGGCCCTGCCCTGGCGTTGGTGGGTTCCAACAGCCAGCCCCAAGCACCCTTAACCCCAGGAGCCCAAGGCTCCAAAGGCACAGGACCAAGGGAAGCTGGCGGCACCCCGACATGTCACTCCCAAGACCTGACTCCACCTGGCCCGCCCTGCCCCTCCTGCCCCCAGCCAAACCCAAACCAAACCAAAAGAGGAAAAAGGCACAACTGTTTCCATTTTGCTAAAACACTTTACGTCTGTCTGTATATTCCAGATTAACAAAATCTGAGCTGCAAGAAAATAGGGTGCCGATTTCTGTACAGTCTACAAAACTCCCATCCCCGAGCAGGGACCGGGCACCTCCAGGGAGGAATGTACAGGGGAGTGGGGTCTGTACAGTGCTCTGCACACCTCAATTGCTAACGGGACAAAAGGCCCTCAGACGCAGGGCTTCTCCGTCCCCTCGCTCGCTTCTGAAGCCTCGTGAGGAACATCCCTCGGTGGCCCTGCATGTGGCCTTGGTGCCCGGGACCCAGTTCCATGGCCCACCTGCCTGCCACACCCCCTCCCCAATTCCCCACACAAAGGGGTCTGGGCAAGTGTTTCTTCTTCTCCTGCCACCAAAGCCAGGTCCACCTCTAGGCTGGATGTGCGACCTGTGTCACCCTCCTCCTCTGTCTCCCCTTCCAGGCCACCCCCCCACCCAGGGCAGCCCCTAGCCTGTGACCTCAGGAAGGAGAGACCAGGAGCATGGCCAGCGGGAGCCCAGGCAGCCATCCCTCTTCCCACCCAGCCCAAGGCAGCGCCCTGCCCCTCCTCCCAGAGGCTGCGGACTCCCTTGCCCCCCACCCTGCCCACCCTGCAGGCCAGGGCTGGGAGGCTTGCTCCATGGTGGGAAATGACACCCAGTCAGGGTTTCCCTCCAGGTCTCCAACAGCAAAACGCTCCACCCACCCGGCCACCCACCCCCATCACACTGGGCCAGAAACTGTGTCTTACGGTACAAACTACCGTTTTGTCCCAAGAATTAAAGTCATGCAGAGTGCTATTCTGTCTAAATAACTTATTAGAAAATGGGTTGGTTTCAGGCTGGGAGAAGCTGTGGGCTGGGCGCTGTTGGCAGCAGCCTGGGCTGGTAAGATTCACAGGGTGGACCGTCAGCCAGAGGCAGGAGGTCCCCAGGGAAATCTGGGAGAAGCCACCGTGATCCAGTGGGCACTGGGGAGAGGGGTCCCATGGACCCCCACCCCGGCGCTGCCACGGACGCCATGGGAGCCACCCAGGTGATGACACCAGCCAGCCCAGCCCAGGCAGGGGAGGGGCCGGAGCCAGAGGAAAGGAGGGCATCAGAGCAAAGCAGGCGTGGACAGAGCCGGGCGGCGCGGGGCAGACCAGGCCCTCCAGGGGGTGGGGGCAGGGACAGGCCCTCCCATGGCCAGCTCGAGGCCGGGGACAGGGGCGCTCACCGGCCCGGGTCTCCGGGCAGGGCGGCAGGGCGGGGCTGTGCGCATGCGGCATGCTCAGCCGGGCCACACCCTCGGCATGCGCGGAGCAAAGCAGCGCCATGGCCAGCTCGGGCCTCCACGGGCAGTGGCGCTGGGGCCGCAGGCGGGGCCGGAGCCTGGCCCTGGGCTCTGTTGCGAGGTTCTGTGCTTGGTGAGCGAGGCTGGGCCTTCCCCAGTGGCGGCGGGCAGGGCAGCGTCGTGGACAACTGCGGCGGTCCAAGATGCCACTCTTCATGTGGCAAGCCGCCCGGGCAGGTGGGGAAGGGCGAGGGGCTGTGGCGACAAACAACCCATCCCCACCAGTGTCGTGGAAGAGCAACAGCCCCGCACCCCCCAGCGCACCCCCCCGAACCAGCCAGACAACCGCAGGATGTTGAAAAGGGAAAACCCCACCCAAACGCCAGGTGAGCGTCTGAAAGCAGAGGCCGCGCCGGGCGGCGGGCAGGCGGGCACAGGCGGACAGGGCGGCCGGGGTGGCGGGCGGGTGAGCGCTGGCGGTCACTCCTCGCGCAGCTGCAGGCGGTAGCGGTGGTAACGGACCTGGAAGAAGAGGCGCTCGGCCAGCGAGAGGGTCATGCCAGGCAGCACGTAGTGGTCACTGGCGCCCATGTGTCTGAAGCCCAGCGACTCGTAGAGCTTGTGGGCGGCCACCTTGACGGCCGTCGTGCCCAGCACCACCGCGGAGTAGTTGTGCACCACGGCGAACTCCAGCACCTTCCGGCCCAGCGCCTTGGCGATGCCCTTGCCGCGGAAACGCGAGTCCACAGACATCCGCAGCAGCTCCACCGTGTTGTCCTCCTCGTGAGCCCGTGCGGCCACAATGCCCACCACGTTGCCATCCAGCACGGCTACCCAGAAGCAGGAGCCTGCAGGGCACAGGGTGGTCAGGGACACCCCGTGAGGAAGGCTGGGGAGACCCCTCCATCTCGGGGGTGAGACAGGGCCAGGGGCTGGTAGGGGTCCCCTCCAGCCAGACACCAAGTCAGGGCAGTGGGACACCCAGTCCCGGCAGCCCCCCAGTCCTAGCTCTGCCAGAGCCAAGGGAGGGGCAGCCACTATTCAGGACAAGCAGGTAGAGCCCCCTCTAGAGCTCCTTAAGCAGAGAAAGCCAGCCCAACACCTGTTACCCAACAGCCCAACAGCCAGGACCCACTCAAGCCTGGAGGCTGCGCCGCTCAGAGTAGTGGTCAAAGGCCCGAGTCCCTCCTCTGAGACCAACAGCTGGGGCAGGCTTTGCGCAGTCAGGCCCCTGCCCTGCCCAGCTCCTCCAGACCCAAATGCCTCGATGGCCTGCGCCACCCTGAACAGGCCATGGTGCAGCCAAACTGCTGTGGCTCCTGGCCACCCAGGTTCACCCGGGCCGTCACGGCCAACTCCAGCACCCACACCAGAGGGCTGCGAGGGGCAGCGGTCAGCAAAGTGCGTCCAGAAGGCTCCCTGCAGCCAGGTGAGCTTTCCCATAAATCCAAGTGGGGGACGGCGGGTGGCCCCTCTGGTCCCAGCCTGTCCTGGCAGTAAGCCAAGTGGCTGGGCCACCACCCCATCCACAGCACGGCCCAATTCCTGCCTGAAGTCAGGCATGAAGCCAGGAGGTGGTGATCGTCGGGGAGGGGAACTGGCAGGGGAGGAGGAGTGCAGGGACAGGTGGGGGCAGCTGTGGGAGGGAACCTGCAGGCACAGGCTACAGGGGAAGCCTGGCCGCCTCCAGCAGCCAAAGGCAGAGGTGGCACCCAGAGACCGCTCTGAAGACCAAGGAGTTGGCCTGTGGAGGGCCACACAGGCTGCCTGTGGCCCCTCTGGCCTCCTCCTCAAGGAGGCTCTGCACCTGCCCCCAGCCCCAGGAAGCCCTCCCATCCCTCCCCATTGCCCCTCTGCACAGCCACCAGCCCGCTGGCTCCATGAGGGGGACCTCCGTCTCCTTCAGTGCTGGATGCTGAGGCCTGGCAGGCGGTTAAGGGGGTACTGAGGGCCCTTCAAGGAGAAGTAGCCCAGGGGGAGCCACCGGGCACCACTGCCAGTGCCACGGCCCCGAGCAGCTCGGCCCTCCAAGCTCTGTGCAGCTCCAGGGTTCCCAGGAGGGCTGCCCCTTCTTGGTCCCCTGTCCTGGAGCCCCTGGGGTCTCCCACGCCCAACACCCCATCTCCCTACCCACACAACACCTCCACCTCTAAGGAGGAGGTCCCGGACCAGTACCCCTCCCACCAGCTGGCCTGCCCACCACCCTGGGGTTCTGCCTCTGCCTACCCATGCAAGACCAGGCAGAGGTCAAGCCCATCCCAGGAATAACAACCCCCAGCAGCATGTGGCCCTGGGCACACCTCACTCCTCCCAGGACTCGGTTTGCCCATGTGCACAAGCAGCTCCCGGTATCCAGCATGGACCATCAGCAGCTATCCAGCCTCTGCCCTTGAGGGGTGTTCCTGCAGCCCTGCCAGCTACCCCTCCACTCCCTCACACCAGGGAGGCCACAGCCCGGAGGGAGAAGGCCATGCCCCGCGTGCCCACCAGAGCCCCCTTTGTTGCTGTGGCCTGTGCTTCCTCATGGCCCATTTCCCCTCCCAAGCAGAGGCTGGCCAGGGCTCAGGGTTGCTCAGATGCTCTGTTTGGGTTTGGGAAAGGGTCAAGGAGAGCAGCAGGCGCCAAGGCTGTGGGGCGGGGGTAGAGCATGGCAGCCAGCGATGCTGGAGCCGCTGCCCCTCCCCTGACACTGACCGGGATCCTGACAGACCCTGTCCAACCCTTTGGGCCCATTCTGTCCCTCTCATTGGCCTACAGACCCCCCAGGATCGGAGAGAGCCTCCTACCCCAGAGGGCAGAGTCCTCGCCCCTGGGGCACCCGGCACGGGGGAACCGGCGTGGCTCAGAGGCTGGGGGCCAGCCCAGGGTGGAGAGCAACCCCCAGCCCCGCTAGAGCCCAGTCCCAGCCCCTCCAGCTACAGAAGGCCGCAGGGGCTGGGACAAAACCCTCCAGCTAAGTGGCCCAGAGATCAGGCCACAAGTGAAGGCCAAGTCTCAAGGTCAGGTCCCCTGCCCCCACCCCATCCTCTGTGCCCCAATAGGGCCCCCAGCCCCTGCCACACAAGTCCCCTCCCCCCACCCCATCCTCTGTGCCCCAATAGGGTCCCCAGCCCCTGCCACACAAGTCCCCTCCCCCCAGGGCCCTGGTACTGCAGGCAACCCCAGCACCGCAAGGCACACCAGATAGGACCCACAGAGCCCAGCGGCCCTTGCCCCACCGCAGCAGACACCAGGGAGACGCATCCAGAGCAGGGAATGGTGGAGTCACTGCGTCGTAGGGCCAGCTCAGGTCACTCAGCGGGAGGAGCTGGCTCTGCCTCCCCCAGCCCCGCTGACACTGGAGGCCTCGGTCACCCAGAAGGCTCAGGTCACAGGGGCCCCGGCCCAGGCCCACCCACGCTGGCCCTCGGCCAAGTCTGCCCCGAGGTTGCTGGAGTGGGTGCACCCGAGGGCTGTCTGGGGCGGAGGGCGGGGAGGGGCAGGAGCGGGACTCACCAGGCGGCTTCATGTAGTACTGCTCGATGTCCGCCATGTCCGTGTGCAGCGCGCACTCCAGGTAGGCACGGATCACCTTGCGGCTGTAGTAGTAGCGCAGGCCCAGCAGTGCGGCCGGCACCAGGCACGTCAGCAGCAGCGAGCGGCTCACGGCGAAGCACAGCGCTGCGGGCAGAGGGCGCGGGTCAGCGGCGCGGCGGGGGATCCCCAGGCCCTGGGAGACGCCGCGCTGGGCCGCGCTCCGGGTGGAGGAGCCGGGGTCATCTCGGGTGCTTTCCACTTCTCCCTATTTCCAAGCTTCCTGCGGTAAAGACAACTACCCCACCCACCCCCACCGTCTGGAACAAGCCTCCAAACACAGCAGGGCACCCTTGGGGTGCCCGGGCTGGGAAGGGCCCTGCCCACGCTGACCTGCTGAAGCCAAGGTGGGCAGATCCTGCCAGGGAGCTGCCCCGCAGACCAGGCCCCGCACGGGGGAGGGGAAGGGGGAAGGGAAGTCCCACGTTCCAGCACCAGGCCCTAGGCCCCCCTCTTCCCAGGGCCCCAGCAAGAGCCCTTCCTGGCCGGCGTCCGGGCGCTCTGAGAGCAGGGACAGGGCAGGGAGGCCCCACACTGCTTCCAGCCGCATTTCGGCTGCCATGACCTTGGGGGAGTCGCGTCCTCCCCACCTGGCCTCAAGCTCCTCATCTGTAAAATGGGAGCGAACTCCCTTACCCCGACAGGAAGCTCTGAGGGGAAGGGCACCCAA
This sequence comes from Piliocolobus tephrosceles, assembly GCF_002776525.5. NCBI lineage: Eukaryota > Metazoa > Chordata > Mammalia > Primates > Cercopithecidae > Piliocolobus > Piliocolobus tephrosceles. The sequence goes on from NC_045436.1 coordinate 182,634,610, forward strand.
AGACCCTGCAGGGGCCACCCTCTGCGACCGCCCCGGCTGTGCCAGGCGCGCGCACCCCCCGCGGCGCCGGCTGTCTTCCCCTCATAAATTAGCACCGAGCGGGAGGCGGCCTCCCCCGCCCGCAGATTATATTTAGGCACTCGCCGGGGCCGAGCCGCGGCGGGCGCTACCTGCCCTGGCACCCGCCCCCACCCAGGATGCCCGGGAGGGGACAGGGGAGGCGGTGGGGGGTGGGGAGCTGCGCGGCGGGGACGCAGGTGTGGACCCCGGACCCTCCCCGGCTCTGGCCCGCTCTGGGCCCCGCGCCCATCCCCACGCCCCTGGCCAGCCCTGCCCGGGGCCCGGCGCGGCAGAAAGCGGGGGCTTCCCAGGCTGGTCCCCGGGAACCGGGCGCGGGATCCGCGTGGACGCCGGGGCGAGGGAGCTCCGCGCCAGCCCGAGGGACTGCGGCAGCCGGGGGCCCGGCGCACTGACCCGCCAGCAGGGCGTAGAGCAGCTGCGCGCGCGGATGCTGCCGCAGGCCGCGGAAGGCCGTGTTAGGGATGCGCTCCATGATGCCGTCGTAGAAGATGCGGCGCGCCGCCTCCTGCTCGGTCGCACGGAACTCGCGGATGCACAGGCCGCGCCCCCCCGGCGGCCCCGCGCCCCCCGCCCCGCCGCGAGGCTGAGCCACCGGGGCAGGTGGGGGTGCGGGGGGCGCGGCGGCCGGCCCGGGCGCGGCGGGCAGGGGGGGCCACATGGCGCCGGCGGCGGCGAGCAGTGCGTCCTTTTTGGCCCCCGGCAGCGCCTCATGGTCCTCGGCGGCCACGATCTTCGTCTCGCAGACCATGTCGGGAGGCCCAC
>NC_045436.1:182640452-182651641 GCF_002776525.5 Piliocolobus tephrosceles
TATAATGCGGCGGCGCCGGTGCAGTCGCGGCGCCCGCGGCCCGCAGGGTCCTAGCGTCCACTGCATTGGCTGCCGGGGGTCACCATGTGATCGCGGGGGTGGGGGAGACACCGCCCCCGCCCCGCCGAGTGGCTCGCTGGGCGCGACGGGGCGGCCGGGCAGCGCGAGGGGCCGGGCGCGGGCGGGGGTGGCGGCGCAGGCGGGGGCTCCTGGCCCCTTGGGCGCCCAGCGGGGCTCGGGACCCGGCCGCGGAGCGCGTGATGGGCACCGCCCGCCCCGCCCCCCGCTCCCACGCCGCGCGCCTGGGAGCGCCCAGACCCCGGGCCCGGCCGCCGGCGTCGGCGGCGCCACGTCCTTCTCCTCCTCCGCGGCCGCCCGGAGCAGACACGGCAGCGTGTCCTGCTCGGTCTCCTGCCTTTGTCTGAAAGCGGCGCCCGCGGTGGACCTGGGGAGGGGGCGCCGCGGCTGCCCCGGCCCGGAGCCCCCGGGAAGCGTCGTCTGGAGCCGCACGGGCCGCCGGAGTGGGGGGACGTGGAAGGGCGGGGTCTGCGGCCTGGCGTGGCGTCCCTCTGTCCGAGCCCCGCAGTGGGCATGGGGATGCGGGGCCCGCAGGACCCCTCCCGCCCCGGCCCCCGGTCCCCGCAGCCGCGCATGCGCCCCGTGGCCTCGGTGCAGGTGCAGCGGGGACTCGGCGCGGAGCGGGACCTGCAGACGCCGCAGGCTGGGGCGGAGGAACTCAGGTGCGGGCAGGCGGCCACAGACCCCATTCTCGGCGCTTCGCGAACCTGGCCACCTGCGGTTCTGCGCGGCCTCCCAGCACCACCCCGAGAGCTGCCCGAGCGGAGCTCCCCCGACCTGCGCGGGCGGGACGGGGCCAGGGGGCCAGGTCTGGGGTACGGCAGCCTGCGTTGTGCGGTGGGGTTGAGGCCAGCGGGGCAGCTGAGGTCACCCGGCTGCCAGGAGGGGCTGAGCCTGCCCGTGAACGTAGGAGTGAGGCCACAGCGCCCTGGTGGGGAGGGGAGGGATGGCTGAACTGGTCCACAGCCCCGACTGCGAGTGAACGGGCCCGGGGGGGGGGGGGGGGGGGGGGGGTGTGGGGGGGGGAGGGGGCGGGAAGTCAGGCTGGGAAGGCGCCCTCTCAGTGTCTGGGCCCCGCTGTCAGCTTTTCAACCTAAAGGAGAAAACAGGCAAAACGAATAGAAATAAGACTTTGTTGGGGCAAAGTTTGAGGACTGCAGCGTGGAAGCACAGACTCAAGTTGGTCTGAATGCACGCGCTCTCCTTCGCAGCAGTTTGCAAGTGCGTTTTTAAAGGAAAAACGAAAACGCAGCTCCTAAGTTCACCAAGAATTTGCACTCAACATAAGCTATTGATTGGTGTGCATTATTATTTGTGTCACAAATTCCAGGAACATGAAGATGACGCTGAGGCGGCCAGGCGGACAATGTAGGAAAGAAAAGAACAAAATGCCTTCCAGCAGTTGCCCCAGGCGTGGGTGGGGAGGCGGGACTGAGGCCCTGTGCTCAGGTGTCCCTGGACCAGATAATCTTTGGGTACCCCGCATAGCTCAGGATGCTCTAGACTGTTTTTCTTTTCTCATTTCTCGTGTTTGATCAAAGTCTTTCTCTTCTCAAAGCAGTGATGATTGACATTCTAGATGTAAGTTTTTCTGCTGGGAAGGCTCATTCCCGGGCCATCTCACCCCGCTTGGGGGGAAAGAGGAGAGGTGTGGTGGGCGCTTAAATAATTCTTGAGGCCTCAAGGCCAAGGTTGATTGGCACAGGGTCTGTCAGGCCATCTGCTACAAAAGAGCCACGTATGCTGGATGGCTTCTGAGCATCTAGCTAGCATCCTCGGGGTTTTTTGGTTGACTTTGGACATCCAGAAACACAAAGCCTAATCAATTTAAGAATGAAAAATATGGGCCGGGCGTGGTGGCTCATGCCTGTAATCCCAGCATTTTGGGAGGCCAAGGCGGTCGGATTACGTGAGGTCAGGAGTTTGAGACCAGCCTGGGCAATGTGGTGAAACTGCGCCTCTACTAAAAATACAAAAATTAGCCAGGCTTAGTGGCAGGCGCCTGTAATCCCAGCTACTTGGGAGGCTGAAGCAGGAGAATCGCTTGAACCTGGGAGGTGGAGGTTGCAGTGAGCTAAGATCACACCACTATACTCCAGCCTCGTGACAAAAGAGTGAGACTCCGCCCAAAAAAAAAAAAAAAAGAAAAAAGAAAGAAAAATATGACACAAATAAGGGCAACTATTAACAATTTGAAATCTAGAACTGAAGAGTGCTTCTATTTCTGAAGGTAACCAGATACCTATTTGGTCTCCTTCTGGTCCTGGCCTGAAGAACAAGATGTTGAAGTTCTCCAGTGATGAAAACGTCATCTCTGGTGAGGCTGCCTGGTGTGGTCCCAGGAGGAAGCATATTTGATGCTTTTCTCATAAAATCTCCAGGTTGGAGACCTTGATCTTTCATATCTTCATCTCCTGAGAACTTGCTGTTAACAGAATCCTTAATTAATTTGGAATGTGCAATGAGAAGCTCTATAGGGTCTTGGCAATAATGAAGAATATCGCCCTTAAAAGGAGCTGGTTTGGAGGCTCTTTCATCCAGGCACAGGGCCTTCCTGGTATTATTTCAAAGCGAAAAAGCTGAAGTTTTCCGGCCGGGCGCGGTGGCTCAAGCCTGTAATCCCAGCACTTTGGGAGGCCGAGACGGGCAGATCACGAGGTCAGGAGATCAAGACCATCCTGGTCTACACGGTGAAACCCCGTCTCTACTAAAAAAATACAAAAAAACTAGCCGGGCCAGGTGGCGGGTGCCTGTAGTCCCAGCTACTCCGGAGGCTGAGGCAGGAGAATGGCGTAAACCCGGGAGGCGGAGCTTGCAGTGAGCTGAGATCCCGCCACTGCACTCCAGCCTGGGCGACAGAGCGAGACTCCATCTCAAAAAAAAAGCTGAAGTTTTCCAAACAGGGTAGAACCCAAGTTAAGCACCACAGTGGAAACACGTTACACCAGGGAGAGTTAGAAGTTGGTTTTAGCTTTGCAGATGAGTTTTCTGTGATCCCACCTGTGCGTTCCACAGTCTGGAAGACAGAGGAAGGCTGCGAACACAATGGGAATGCCAGTCCCTCCAATCCCAACCAGCTTGCACTCTGCAAGGTAAGATGTCAGTCAATCTTTTTTTCTTTTTTCTCTTTTTTTTTTTTTTCAGAGAGAGACAAGGTTTCTCCATGTTGTCCAGGCGGGTCTGGAACTCCTGGGCTCAAGTGACCCACCCACGTTGGCCTCCAAAAGCGCTGGGATTACAGGCATGCGGTATCATGCCCGGCCAATAAATCTTCTTTTTTTGTGAGATGAAGTTTCGCTTTTGTTGCCCAGGCTGGAGTGCAATGGCGCAACCTCTGCTTGCCACACCCTCCGCCTCCTGGGTTCAAGTAATTCTGCCTCAGCCTCCCAAGTAGCTGGGATTACAGGCATGTGCCACCACGCCCGGCTAATTTTGTCTTTTTAGTAGAGACGGGGTTTCTCCATGTTGGGTCAGGCTGGTCTCAAACTCCTGACCTCAGGTGATCCACCCGCCTCGGCCTCCCAAAGTACTGGGATTACAGGCATGAGCCACCGCACCTGGCCCAGTAAACCTTTAAAACCTCTCACAATTTTCCCCATTCTCTTTCCACAGCTTTCTATATCCATTCATTTTTATCTATCATTCTTTTTTATCCCTTCAGCTTAACCTTAAAAAACCTCTAGACAAATTTACTCTTCCCATAACAAAAACCACATTTTCTTTTTCTTTTTTTTTTTTTTTTTTTGAGACAGAGTCTTGCTCTGTCGCCCAGGCTGGAGTGCAGTGGCACGATCTCGTCTCACTGCAAGCTCCGCCTCCCGGGTTCACGCCATTCTCCTGCCTCAGCCTCCAGAGTAGCTGGGACTACAGGCACCCGCCACCACGCCCGGCTAATTTTTTGTATTTTTAGTAGAGACGGGGTTTCACCGTGTTAGCCAGGATGGTCTCAATCTCCTGACCTCATGATCCACCCGCCTCAGCCTCCCAAAGTGCTGGGATTACAGGCATGAGCCACCGTGCCTGGCAAAAACCACATTTTCATGCCTTCTTTATAATCTTTACCAAAAACATAACCTATTTTTCTTACATGCTCTGTATTCAGAATTGTTTCTTTTACATCTAATAGTTTTAATTACATATATTAACTACAGTTTGTTTGTTTGTTTGTTTGTTTTGAGACAGGGTCTCCCTCTTGGTGCTCAGGCAACAAGATCTCGGCTGTGTGCAGTGTTGCAATCTCGGCTGACTGCAGCCTCCGCCCCCTGAGCTCAGGCAATCCTCCTGCCTCAGCCTCCCAAGTAGATGGGACTACAGACCCACACCACCATGCCTGGCTAATTTTTGTATTTTGTGTAGAGACAGGGTTTCACCATGTTGCGCAGGCTGGTCTCTAACTCCTAGAATCAAGTGATCTGTGTGCCTTGGTCTCTCAAAGTGCATTAACTACAATTCTAAGTCAGGAACCTTAATTTTACTGAAAAACCTAGGAAGTAATTTTGAACTGTTTCGTATCAGTGTTTTTAGAAGAAAACCATTTCATAATTTGTTTTTTGTTTTTTGTTTCTTTTTTTAGACAGAGTCTCACTCTGTTGCCCAGGCTGGACGTGCAGTGGAGCAATCTCGGCTCACTGCAAGCTCCACCTCCCGGATTCACGCCATTCTCCTGCCTCAGCCTCCTGAGTAGCTGGGACTACAGGCACCCGCCACCTCACCTGGCTAGTTTTTTTGTATTTTTAGTAGAGACGGGGTTTCACCGTGTTAGCCAGGATGGTCTCAATCTCCTGACCTCGTGATCTGCCCACCTCAGCCTCTCAAAATGCTGGGATTACAGGTGTGAGCCACTGTGCCCGGCCCATTTAATAATTGTTTAGGAAGATGTTTCCTCAATTTTTTGCTTATTAACAGATCTAAGTATTTTTAACTTTTCTATACCATATAAAAATACAATGCCAAAATATATCAATTTAAAATTGTGTTTAATGATTATTTCAGTATTTTAACTCACTTAAAAGTAACCTCAGACATGTTGCGGCCAGGCGCCATGGCTCACGCCTGTAATTTCAGCACTTTGGGAGGCCAAGGCAGAGCACATCATGAGGTCAAGAGATCAAGACCATCATGGCCAACATGGTGAAAGCCTGTCTCTACTAAAAATACAAAAATTAGCTGGGCATGGTGGCGCGTGCCTGTAGTACCAGCTACCTGGGAGGTTGAGGCAGGAGAATCACTTGAATCCAGGAGGCGGAGGTTGCAGTGAGCTGAGATCGTGCCATTGCACTCCAGCATGGCGACACAGCGAAACTCCGCCTCAAAAAATAAAATAAAAATAGAAAGTAACGGCCGGGCGCGGTGGCTCAAGCCTGTAATCCCAGCACTTTGGGAGGCCGTGACGGGCGGATCACGAGGTCAGGAGATCGAGACCATCCTGGCTAACACGATGAAACCCCGTCTCTACTAAAAAAATACAAAAACTAGCCGGGCGAGGTAGCGGGCGCCTGTAGTCCCAGCTACTCGGGAGGCTGAGGCAGGAGAATGGCGTGAACCCGGGAGGCGGAGCTTGCAGTGAGCTGAGATCCAGCCACTGCACTCCAGCCTGGGCGATAGAGCGAGACTCCGTCTCAAAAAAAAAAAAAAAATAGAAAGTACCTTCAGACATGTTGTGATTGATGTGGTTGGGCTCTGTGTCCCCACCCAAATCTCATGTTGAATTGTGATCCCCGTGTGTCAGGGGAGGGGCCTGGCGGGAGGTCACTGGATCATGGGGGTGGATTTCTCCGTTGGTGCTCTCACAATAGTGAGTGAGTTCTCACGAGATCTGCTGGTTTAAAAGTGTGCAGTGCTTCCCCCTTCATTCTCTCTTTCTGTCCCCTGCTGTGCCATGGGAAGATGTGCCTTGCTTCCCCTTCACCTTCTGCCATGAATATAAGTTTCCTGAGGCTTCCCAGTCATGCTTCCTGTACAGCCTGCAGAACTGTGAGTCCATTAAACCTCTTTTTTTCATAAATTTCCCAGTCTCAGGTAGTTCTTTACAGCAGTGTGAAAACAGACTAATACAATTATTACCTATTAATTTAACCTAACGTGATTTTAATATTAAGTTACTGAAAAAGATTTTTCAGCCAGGTGCAATGGAACCTACAAATCTGGCAACTTAGAAGGCTGAGGCAGGAGGATCACTTGAGCCCAGGAGTTCAAGGCTGCAGTGAGCTATGATTGCGCCACTGCATTCCAGCCTAGACAACAGCACAAGATCCTATTTTTAAAAAAGTAAAAATACTGCCCAACGCGGTGGCTCATGCCTGTAATCCCAGCACTTTGAGAAGCCGAGGAGGGCGGATCATGAGGTCAGGAGATTGAGACCATCCTGGCTAACATGGTGAAACCCCATCTCTACTAAAAATACAAAAAGTTAGCAAGGTGTGGTGGTGGACATCTGTAGTCCCAGCTACTCCGGAGGCTGAGGCAGGAGAATGGCGTAAACCCGGGAGGCGGAGCTTGCAGTGAGCCGAGATCAGGTCACTGCACTCCAGCCTGGGTGACAGAGCAAGACTCCATCTCAAAAACAAACGAAAAAGTAAAAATACTTTTGTAACTATGAAAAGTTCATTTATAAATTTTTATCCCATTTACATTCACTTTACTCATTCTTCTTATTGTTTTGTTGTCTTGTTTTGTTTTGCTTTGAGACAGAGCTTCACTTTTGTTGCCCAGGCTGGAGTGCAATGCTGCAATCTCAGCTTACCACAACCTCTGCATTCTGGGTTCAAGCAATTCTCCTGCCTCAGCCTCCTGAGTAGCTGGGATTACAGGCATGCACCACCACGCCCGGCTAATTTTGTATTTTTAGTAGAGGAGAGTTTCTCCATGTTGGTCAGGCTGGTCTTGAACTCCCAACCTCAGGTGATCCACCCACCTCGGCCTCCCAAAGCGCTGGGATTACAGGCGTGAGCCACCGCACCCGGCCAACTTTACTCATTCTTAACAATTATGCTTGATTTGTCCATTAAACAAAGCTAGCCATCATCTCAGGTTATTTCCTTGTCAATAATTTTTACAGCCTGAAAATGTAAGGCAGTGACCATATAAGTGAGAACCCCAAAGTTTCAAACACAGGCATTTCACCAATCAGAAGACACCGTTGTTTTCATCTAACAATATCAAACTAGTCTTACGTACCAGAGATTTCCTCAAGTCATGTGAACTCAGAGGTAGTTGAGTTGGTTTCTATTTTTCTGACAAAATATTTTAACACCTTTTTCTTTCAACCAAGTAACTAATTGGTGAATTGGTTAATTAACTAGAGCAGTTTCATACCTGTTGGTAGTGAAATATCACATGCATATGACACATAAACATAGAGACATAGAGACACACAGACAGCAGCAGATCCTGTAGGGGTATAAGATTCTTCATCTGCCAGTTTTCAAATTGATTCTCGCCCCCCTTTAGACTATCAGTCTCTTGATTACCTGTTCCATTGCTCTGAACAATTGTTAGCTCAGAAACCCTCAACTTGTACTTCCAGAGACATGATTCTTAGGTGAAACGAGGTAGAAAATTTATATCTCAAAGGCACAGAACTTAGAGCTAAACACTGTTATTTCCTGAGACAAAAAAGAGCACAGATAATTAGGTCAAGATGAGACTGCATTGCTTGAGGCCAGGAGTTCAAGACCAGCCTGGGCAACATTGTGAAACCCCATCTCTAGAAAGAATTTTTTTTTAATTAGCCAGGTGTGGTGGCATATGCATGTAGCTACTCGGGATCCCGGCTGAGGTGGGAGGATCTCTTGAGCCCACATGTTCAAAGCTGCAGTGAGCTATGATGGTGCCACTGCACTCCAGCCTGCATGACAGAGTGAAGCCCTGTCTCTCTCAAAATAAATAAATTAATTAAATTAAATTAAAAATTTAAAAATGCTAGGAAAAGTATCTTAAGCAAAAGTAAGACTTGTTACGTAAATATAAATGTTAAGTCAATATCTTCCTCATCCTCAAAGTTTCTGGTGGTTTAGAGAAAGAGATGTCCTTAGAAATGGAGATTTCCTTTATAGATGTCCATTTCTTTTACAAAGAGTCTCAAAATAGCCAGCTAAATGTCAGAAAGTTGTGTTCTGGTAGAACCCTTTAGTGAACAGGGTGCAGAAAGCATTTGCAGTATTCAGGGCCTGATGTTTAAGTATGTGAAGAGCAGGCACAGCGGGAAGGCAGAGCATCCAGATCTTTAAGAATCCGGGATCCCATCTTTACACCAAATCCCAGGTCCCCCAAGAGAAGAAACCCCGTGGGACCGGGCCATGCAATGTTTCTGCAGCGCACCATGCTACCAAGACATTCTCCCAAGGCTGGTGGGTGACCCCACACCAATCAGCCCACCCTGTGGTCAGCCCACCACCCCTAGGAGTCTTATCCCTTGGTGGCAAGTCTTCCCATAGCCTCCAGGGGCCCAAACTGCACCTTTCTTACCCAAATGCACAGAGAAACAAGTAGCCCCTGCAACAATAACGGTTCACTGCAGCTGCTGCCAGCTGCTGCCCAAACTGTAGCTTTCACCAGTGCCTTGTCAGCCATGGCACATACGAAGGTCAAGTTCTCTCTCATAGTACAAAGTAATCCCTGGAACCCGCAAAGCCAAAGAGATCAGGCAATGCAGTGCAAAAGACTGCAGAGCTTTGGGCCTGAGAGGGGCCTGTCCCAGTCTCTTGAGACTCTGTGAGAAAGGCAGAAGCCCCCAAAACGGGGTGTGTGTTCCTCAAGAGGTCTCAGGTTGCTAGAAGTCTCCCATGTGGTACTGAAGATGGTAAAAGTCAGGAGGAGCACAAGCGGCGGGAAATGGAAGGCATCACAGGGAACCAGTTCTCAGAGATTTTAGGCTTTCTAAAAGGTCAAGGATGTTTTACATTGTTTGCAGCAAAATCATGCCAACAAGAAAAGCAAACAAAGGCACCAAACTTATTTTAAAAGAAGTTTCAGTTGACTGAAAAAATCCCAGCAACATGATCCAAAAAAGAAAAGTCAGCACTTAGGGAAGCTTAGACAGGAAGATCACTTGAGCCGAAGAATTTGAGACCAGCTCGGGGAACATAGCAAGATTCGGTGTCTACCAAAAACAAAACAAAACAAGACAAAAATATAGAAAGGCCTTTAAAAATGTGTGTGTGTGTGTGCGTGTGCGCACGTAGCTCGAATTTTATTTTTTTAAGAGATGGGATCTCACTCTGTTGCCCAGGCTGGAGTGCAGTGGCACGAACATAACTCACCACAGCCTCAAACTCCTGGGCTCAAGTGATCCTCCTGCCTCAGCCCCTGGAGTAGCTGAGACCACAGGCACGTGCTACCATGCCTGGCTAATTTTTAAAAATTTTTTTGGGCCGGGCGCGGTGGCTCATGCCTGTAATCCCAGCACTTTGGGAGGCCGAGGCGGGCGAATCATGAGGTCAGGAGATTGAGACTATCCTGGCTAACACGGTGAAAGCCCGTTTCTACTAAAAAAAAGTACAAAAAGTTAGCCAGGAGTGGTGGCGGGCGCCTGTCGTCTGAGCTACTCAGGAGGCTGAGGCAGGAGAATGGCGTGAACCCCGGGGAGGCGGAGCTTGCAGTGAGCAGAGATCGTGCCACTGCACTCCAGCCAGGGTGACAGAGAGAGACCCCGTCTCAAAAAAAAAAAAAAAAAATTTTTTTTTTTTGTAGAGACAGGGTCTTGCTATATTGCCCACATGGATGAATATTAGCTTTTAATTAGGCTGACTTCTGACCATAGAGCTATTTAAAAAAAAAAAAAAAAATCCCTTCCACCCTCTTATTATCAGATTTCAGTCAGGATAAACAGAAAGTAGGTCTTCCATCAGTCTGTTTCTAAAATCAGCTTTTCCAACTGTGCACACAAATAAATTATTTTAGCAATTAAAAGGACCCCCATTTCAGCCATTACTGCTGATGACCGTCCCGGGCTATGTGGGTCCATTTCCCTAGATATTTACAAAAGGATGCCTCACAGGTGTTGTACATAAAACCAGCTGCTGTTTCTCAAGGCCGTTGTCCCTTAAAACAGTGCTCAACTTTTGGTCAGGTGCCATGGCTCGCGCCTGTAATTCCAGCCTTTTGGGAGGTCAAAGTGGGCAGATTGCTTGAGCTCACAAATTCAAGACAAGTCGGGGCAACATGGCGAAACCCCATCTCTACAAAAAAGTACAAAAATTAGCCAGGTGTGGTGGTGCATGCCTGTAGCCCCAGCTACTCAGGTGAGAGGACGACTTGACCCTGGAAGGCGAAGTTGCGGTGAGTTGAGATCGTGCCACTGCACTCCCGCCTGGGCAATATAGCCAGACCTTATCTCAAAAAAAATTTTTTTAAGAAAGAAAAATAGAAAAAGAATGCTCAGATTTTGAAGCTTGGTTTCCCATAATTTAGGAACTTTTCAAAAGTGACCAAGGCCGAGAATGTGTTTTGGGGTGAAGCGTGCTGCTAATGAGCTAATGAGCACCACTCCTCGGTGCCAACTGAGAATCAGGTACTCAAGGTAGTGGGGTGACCGGTCCCTTATTTATACCTTTCCAGATAAGTGAGAGTTCCAGGCCGGGCGCGGTGGCTCAAGCCTGTAATCCCAGCACTTTGGGAGGCCGAGACGGGCGGATCACGAGGTCAGGAGATCGAGACCATCCTGGCTAATACAGTGAAACCCCGTCTCTACTAAAAAACACAAAAAACTAGCCAGGCGAGGTGGCGGGCGCCTGTCATCCCAGCTACTCGGGAGGCTGAGGCAGGAGAATGGCCTAAACCCGGGAGGCGGAGCTTGCAGTGAGCTGAGATCTGGCCACTGCACTCCAGCCTGGGCGGCAGAGCGAACTCCGTCTCAAAAAAAAAAAAAAATGAGAGTTCCAGAAATGTTCTCCTGTGAGGGGTGTCCTATGAGGCCACTGCACACGCAGGACAACAGCTCTGACATCTCTGTGAAGTCTCTAGTTGCCCAGAGCACCTGCATGGGTCACACAGAGCAGCTGACTGTTCGGGGCGAGGAAACTCACCCTTACGCACTTTGCTGCGTAGGACGGACAGGAAGTGGCCCCAAATGAAAAGACAAGTCCGAACTACAGGCCACGGGGAGCAGTTGA
>NC_045436.1:182651741-182668611 GCF_002776525.5 Piliocolobus tephrosceles
GCAAGCTCCGCCTCCTGGGTTCACGCTATTCTCCTGCCTCAGCCTCCCGAGTAGCTGGGACTACAGGCGCCGCCACCTCGCCCGGCTAGTTTTTTGTAGTTTTTAGTAGAGACGAGGTTTCACCGTGTTAGCCAGGATGGTCTCGATCTCCTGACCTCGTGATCCGCTCATCTCGGCCTCCCAAAGTGCTGGGATTACAGGCTTGAGCCACCGCGCCCGGCCTATTATTTTTATTTTTGAGATGGAATCTCGCTCTGTTGCCCGGGCTAGAGTGCAGCGGCGCCATCTTGGCTCACTGCAACCTCTGCCTCCTGAGTTGAATGATTCTCGTGTCTCAGCCTCCCGAGTAGCTGGAATTACAGGTGTGTGCCACTGTGCCTAGCTAATTTCTTTATTTTGGGTAGAGATGGGATTTTACCATATTGGCTAGACTGGTCTTGAACTCCTGACCTCAGATGATTCATCCACCTTGGCCTCTCAAAGTGCTGGGATTACAGGCGTGAGCCACCGCGCCCAGCCCAACCGTTGCAATTTTAAAGCTTGCTGTGTAACTTTAGACCCAAAGATGTGAAACCACCAGTGCCAGAGTGCCCATACCATGCCCTAAACCTGTTGCCCTGAGGCAGTGGCAGAGAAGGCAGAGTTCTCTCTTTATATGAGTCCCCTGTCCAAAGACAGAGACTGAAGCCCCCTTTCTGTTAAAAGCAGGTTTAAAAAACACTCCAAATGAAATCTAGGTGTCCACCAAAAAGAAAACAAAGCTCTGAATTCAGGAGGACTCACCGCTGTGCACCCAGGAAACCTCTGGAGGGAGGGGAGTGCGGTGGGTTCCTGCTCATACCACCCCCAAATCCTGGAAGGAGCCCCGGGTGGTCAGGGAAGAGGGTCCCTGAAGCCTGCTGAATGACGCCAGATACGCTGACCTAATGGAAAAAACTGAGGCAAAACTAATGTTAAGTAGAAAGTTTATTGGAGCCAGGCTTGAGGACTGCAGCCCCGGGGCACAGGGTCAGGGCAGCCCTTTAGGTTCACGCCTTCCAGGGAGGCAACATGGGTCATGGAAAATCTCGAAGGAACTCGCTGATGCATTCAACAACCCCTGCACGCAAGGCTCAAGCGCTGACCAGGGTCCCTGCCCAGCCGCAGGGGCGGCTCCAGAGTGTCGTCCGGAGGTTGGCCACGCGGACGGCAGGAAGAGCGTCCCAGCAGAGGGCTCAGCACGCAAGGGGTCTGGGCAGGAAAAACCAGGCATTGGAGACAAGTGGGGGCCGGTGTGCCTGGAGAGCCAGGGGGCTGGAGGAAGGTGAAGCTGGGTTTTGAATGGGGACCTTGGGCTCCAGAGCAGATACTGGGGGAATAGGCTGTCATGCTTCTGATGGGGGCCGGGAGAGGGAAGAAGCCACGGCCACTGTCCAGGAGCTCCTGAGCAGTGTCCCCACCCAGACCCCAAGGCCTTAGTGACCTCCAAGGAGAGTGATCCAGCCCTTACAGGGCCACAGCCTCTGCTGGCCCCTGCCCTTTCCATCTCATCCCCACAGCCTGAACCTGAGCCTGCCACTGCTGGGCCGCATTAACCAGGTCCAAGGGCAGAGGCCAGGCCTGGGCTCCTGCTCAGTATTGCCTTGGTGGCCCCTCCAGTCTGCATCTGCAGACTTCCTCCCTCCAGCCTGTCTGTTCTCAGCCTTCAGCCCCCTACAAGTCACCCAACGCCTGGGGCCATGTGACCCCCAGTGGCCATGATGGTCCGCTGAGGCCTGTGCTCCAGCCCCGGGTTCACAGGTACCTGGAAGGCGCCAGAACACCGTCAGCTTGGAAGGGTCAGGGCTGGGCTCTAGGCAGCAGCCTGGAAGGTCTGGGAGACCATGGCACGTGCTCTAGGTGGGGGATGGGGGGGTCTAGAGCCCCCTCCCCACGACAAGGGGAGAACCCTGCAGGCAACAAACAAGGTGCTTCCTCTGCCAGCGCCAGCAGCAGAGCGCCTATATCAGCCCCAGGTTGGCGCCAAGGGCCCATTTTACAGAGAAGGGAACTGAGGCTCGGTCAGGTCAGCCTGTGGGGCAAGAGTGGAAACCCAGACCTGTGGGTCCTCCCTGGCCGCCCACCCCCGCCTCTGGCTCCTGCTTCCCTAAGCGCCCTCCTCACCGGAGACCCCTGCCCCAGCTGCCCCCGCCCCAGCTGCCCCCGCGCCCCGCCTGGCCCGTGAGAGCACCGCGGCCGAGACTCCAGGTTTCAGAGGCCAAGCTGAGAGGCGCCCAGGTCTCCGCCGCTTGGATACTCAGGTTTGAGGAGGGCACACCAAACACAGGGAACACTGGCAGGGCAGCCCCACCCACGGCGGAGCTGGGACCCGCGAGCCCACGCCCAAGCCGGACGCGCGGGGTCTCCTCCAAGGCCGTCGGGGCGCTCCTATCTCACCGCGACCACCCCGAGCCCGAGTCCGTGGGGAGGAAGCACAGGGGCGCGGGGAGCCGGCGAGCAGCCCAGCGGAACCCCAGGACGGCGCGGGCCTGGCCACGGTGGGAGGGAGCGGGGCGGGGTGGAAGGCAGCTGCGGGTGAGACGAGCGCGGGGCGGCGGCGGGCCGGCTGCTCCTGTGAAGTAGAACTACAGACCAGGAGGCCGGAAGAAGAAGGACGAGAAGCAGAACGGTCCCCAGGCTCACAGGGCGCCCAACGGGGGCTCCACAGGAGGCCGGGAGGTGGGAGTGGCAGAAAAGCGCCCTAAGCCCCAGGCTCGCCCTGCCAGGCCTCTTCCATGGGAAGATGGCCCGAAACCACACCCCGTGCAGCCCTGCGTCCCAAAGACCCCGGGGCAGGAAGGGAGAGGGGCTGCGGGGACCCCTGCAGCCAGCTCCTCCCGGAGCCTTGGCTCAGGCAGCCTCCCTGCAGCTTCCACTGGGTGAACACTCGGCCTGCAGGGGCCCCTGGGAAGCGCAGATCTCACCCGCCTGGACTTCACAATCCGGTGTGGGGTGGCGGGGTGTCAGGAAAGAAACAGAGACAAACAACCCGGGACCCCTTAGGGACGAACGCATCGAAGAAAAGGCGGGGCTGGGTGTGTGGGCATGCGCTCGGAACCCAGCTGCAGGCTCTGGGCTCTGTGGGCCCGTACCCGCGCTGTGGGCCATGCTACTCAGGAGCCCCAGTGAGGAGGATGGCTTGAGCCCAGGAGGTTGAGGCTGCAGGGGGCTGTGATGGGGCCCCTGCATTCCAGCCTGGGTGACAGAGCAAGGCCCTCTCTAAAAAATAAACTATTTAAGGAGGGACACGGGGCAAAGAGTGCGTCGGTGCAGAAGGCGCATGCACGGGCCCTGCGGTGGGAAGGGTGACCTGCAGATGAACTGTGGCAGCAGCCGCCTTCCAGACAAGCGGACACAGTGTCCCTCCCACACACTTTTCTACACAGCAGCAGGGAGAAGAGGGCATAGGATCCAGAGAAAGGCAGCTCTGGGCTAGAGTGCAGGTGGGCAGTGGGAATGCCCAGCTAGCTGGGAGGAAGGCAGGGCCCACAAGGAACACAGGGACAGGCCCTGGACCAAGGGGATGCCCTGACACTGGAGAAGGTACAGATATGAGAGGGGAATGCAGGGAAGATCAGGGAAACGGCAGGTCCAGGGAAAGAAAAGATGTCCCAGAAAGAGACTGCAGTGCCAGGTCACTGCTCGGCCATGCCAGGGTTGACTCATCCCGGAGTTGCTGAGCCCCTGGCAGGAAAGCTGCGCCATGGCTACAGGACTGAGTGTGAGTGCCATTGGCCCTGCCAACGCTTACAGCCAAGCTCCCTCCACTCTGCTCCTCCCAGGCCTTCCCCGCTCCTCACGGACCCTGTGGTCCTCTTGCCTTGCTTGACCTTGGTAGCATGAGACACACCTGTGGCTGCCCGGGATGCAGCTCGGTTCTCTTCCTGCCTCACAGCTGCTCATCACCCCTAGGGGCCCTCTTCTCTCCTCTGCCCCCAAACAGGCCACAGGGGATCCCAGAGTTCTCTCTCCAGCTCCTTTTCCAGGCGTACCCGCCCAGTGGCCTCCCAGACCCCCATGACCACTCCCACCCCCCACCCAAATCCCACAGGCTCTACTTGCAAACACACCTGGAATCCAGCGGCCTCTTACCCTCTGCTGCCATGGGGCCGCTCTCCTTCTCAGTCTGCCGTCACCTCCTCACAGGCCCCACGAATCCCTTCCCTACCACCAGCCAGAAGCTCCTGTCACCAAACCTTGTCCTTGCCCCAGCCCCGCAAGGCCTAGGAGGAGGCCTCTCCACCCAGTGCCCCACAGCCGAGCCTGGTTCGTGTCCCCACCGTATCCCAGAGGGCATCTCCCCAGGGCTCCATGACAAGTATGCTCCAGATTCCATCTTTTATAGTAATGGAGACCTCACCCTGTGCCAGGACACACAGCTGCCCATAACACAGGACACTGAGTTATATTTGAATTTTTGGATAAACAATGTTTAGTGTGAGGAATCCCTAACACTGCAGGGATAAACAAGAATCTGGCTGTTCCTGGACTAGACTGGCTAAATCTGTCTGTCAATAAAAGCCTAGAAATATGGCTAGGTTCCTGGCCTCCCTTGCAGCTAGAAAGGCCACGTGAGGAAGGCTGACCAATGGGACATGAGCACCACCCAAGCCACGCCCCTAAAGACATGGCCCAGCCTCCTAGCCTCTGAGCAAGTGCTGGTGGCTGGCACTGGTTCCTGCCCCACACCCCACCCTGCCCAGGGCAGCAGTGATGTCAGGCCCCTCCTCTCCCTGGCCTGCATTAGAGGGTGCAGACATCCTCCCAGCTGGATGACTCAGTCTCTCCACGGGTGCCAGCTCCAAGGGAGGACTCTGTTCACTGTGGATACCAGGCATGTCCAGTTCCACCCACCTGAGGCAGGGCGGGGCTGGGGCCCCAGAGCCAGGGAACCAAAGCCCCAAAGGCCGAGTCCCACCTAGGGCACATGGCAGTCACTTCTGGCTTGCTATTTACCTGGATTTGTTCCTAACCATGTTCCTGCATTCCTTTGATAAAAGGCTCTAATTTTACTGAAAAAGCATTTACAGAATGAACAAAAAGAGGGAGGTGCCTGCTTCAGCTGGAGGTCACTTGTTGTGTGCTGTGTGCACATGTGTGTGGATGGGAGGACAGCCTCATCAAGTTCCCACCCAGAGCTCCCCGGTGACCAGGGGCCAGGCTCAGGGCTGCAGGTGGGACTGGCAGGGGAGCTGAGGCTGTGCAGGGTGGCCCTGCCCTCTCTCCCCAGGACCCTCTGTCTCCCAGTCTCAGGCAGCTGGTCCACCAGTTCAGTGGTACAGGAGCCTGGAGGGGCTCAGCCCTGGGGTAGCTGCTCTGGGGACTCGGAGGGGTCAGGCCGATTTCTATACTTTCCCAGCCTCAAAACAAGGGCAGGCAGGCAGGGGAGCAGGTCCAAGGAAGCACAGGTCACTGAGGTCAGACGTGTGTGTCTACCTCTCCGCATGGGCACTGGTGTGGGACAGCAGCCAAGAGGGCTCGCCCAGGTGGAACAGCTGGGGAAACCCAAGCCCAGAGAGGGGCCCAACCCAGGACTGCTGGGGGCGACGCAGGGGCTCTGATGGCCAGAACAGGGAGACAGGACACAGGTGTGCCACTGGGCATTTATTGACATGGAGCAGCGTGGTCCTCAGCGCCCCGCCGGCCAGCAGGCACACAGGGCACGGCGTTCTGCCTGCAGCAGTAGGGTCTCCGTCTGCAAAGCAACAAGAGGTGTGAGGGTGCAGCCCGGCTGCCCACTGGCATTCCCCTGGACCTCCACCCACCCAAGGCAGCCCTATCTCCACCGGCTCCTGAGACAAAGTCAGGCCCTGGCTCTAACCCCCACACCCAGAGCCTCCCACTCATCTCTTCCCTCTGCAGTGGCTCCCACTGGTAGGGCCTGCCTGGGGTCTGCTGGTGCCCATGCCATGCCAGGGTGCCTACTTGCCTTCTTCCAGCTCCCACAGCACCCGCAGGGGTCCACTGTCCCCCACTCCCTCCCACCCTCATGCCTAAGAATAGGTGGGGGCTGCTCCTCCCAAAAGCTCAGCTCCAGCCTCTGGGAGTGGGGACAGGGCTCCCGGTCTTAGTCCAAGCCCTTTGGAGTGTTCCCAAGAAGGACACTAGGGCTGGTCGGGGTGGGGGGGACCAGGCAGGGTCTTCCCTGCTTTCTCCTTCCTAGAATTTTCCCTTTCCAGGAAGAAGCAGGAGCACTGGCACAAACCAAAACTCCTTGGCTGCACCCCATGGCCTGGGGGCTCCCTGTTCACCAGGCTTGGAGGGGCCTTAGCCAACCTGTGCATCCACCCAGGATCCAGACCACCCTGCCTGGCCCCCCATTCCTGACGCTTTGGCCACATCCTCTGGCCTCAGTTTCTCCTCTGCCTCAGGGCCTCGCTGCCCACCTAGGGGATCCTGGATTGGGCTGACAGTTCTTCTTCAGGGTCCAGGTCTGTCACAGCCCTCAGGAGTGGCAGTCATAGGACAAAGTGCCTAGTGAGGGCCTTCTGGGGGAGGGGCTAGAAACAGAGCATGCTGGAGAGAGGCGTGTCTCATAGGTGAGACGGGTGCCCAGAATGCCCCTTGGAAGACTGGAGCCAGAGGAAGGGGGCATAGGTGTGGCGTCTTAAATCAGGGGTGAAGGATGAGGGACCCTCCACTCCCCCCCGGGGTCCTCCTCCGCATCCTCCCTGCCCTCCCCACCCCCGGAGAAGCCCGGGAGGACCGTCGCGCTGCGGGCGCTTACCCGAGCGTCCAGGCTGCAGGCTGTCTTCCGCAGGTCCTGCAGGGCGCGCTGCATGAACTCGAAGGCGTGGCAGTCCACGCATGGGCGGCCTGCGGGGGACTCGGGTCAGGGTGGAGGGGACGCAGAGGGGCTCACCCGCAAGGCCCCCACGCACCCTAGGCCCGTCCACCCAGAGCCACAGAGCGCGCGTCCCCCCTCCCCACGGCACCATCTCCCGCGAAGGGGAGGACCCGCTCCCGGGAACAAAGGCGAGGCGCGGTCCTCCTCGCGGACCGGCCCGGCACGCCCCCGGCGCCAGCCCCGCCCCGCTCCCCGGAACCCGGCCCCCGGCACCTACTCTGCGCGGGGACAGCGCTCCCGGCGGGCTCGGCGCGGGCCCGGGCGCCCAGCAGGGCCAGACTCAGCAGCAGCAGCAGCAGCAGCGGCGGCGGCGGCGGTGACATCGGGGACCGGCACGCGGCCGGGGGGGCCATGGCCAGCGGAGGGAGCGGGGCCGCCCTGAAGCCAGCGAGGGGTCAGCGGCGCCCGCCCCGGGCCGGTGAGCCCCCGTCCCCTCCCGCGGGCCCGCTACCCTCGTACACGCCCCAGGCCGGGGAGCCCTGGACCCACCCACCCCAGGCCAGGGAGCCCCCGCCCCACCCCTGGCTCCTCGACTCCAGTTGGCCGGTCCCTGGGCCCAGCTAGCCTCTAGTCCGGGCCCCGTATCTCGAAAACCCCCATTCGGACACCCGCACCCCCGCCCTTACCGCGGTTCAGGGACCCCGGGACCAGCAGCGCGGGCGACACCGGCAGACGTTCCGCGTCCGGCGCGCACCGCGCATGCGCTCCGACCCGACCCCGCCCGGGTTTCCCATCAGACGTCGTCGTCATGGAAACCCGAGACTGCGCTGGCCGCGGGTTTAGAGGCACCTAGCACGCTCCAGGAATCGGGTGTGCCTAGCCCTGGCCGGGGGCTGGCTCTGAGAGCAGCGTCCAGGCCCATGGCCGATGCAGTCTAGAGGTCTGCCTGGAGGAGGCGGCGCCAGGGCGAGACCTCCAGGGCGCACTGCCAGCGAAGCAAAGCTGAGGAAGTGGGAGATTTGTGGCTGGATCTCAGCAGGTCGGGGGCGATCCTGAGGGAGCTGCTAGATGTTCGCGAGGGGCGGGGAGCGGTGCATGCAAAAGCCTGGCCTCCGACCCCGAGCGGGTGGTGTCCATTGTGGGGTCGCACCGCCCGGGGAGAGCTGGTCTGGGGGATCGGCTCGGGGGATCCGCCCTTGCCCGGCCTTTCCCTGACCCAGCCTCTCTCGTTGATCGTCGGGCGTCAGGGTGGGCACCAGCCTGCTCGGTCCCTCCCGGCTGCCCACCCCTTCCCCAGGGTCCTCCTCTCCGCCTCTCGGTGTCCTCGGAGCCCGGAGAACCGCTTGCCGGGAGCCCCGACCACAGGTCCTCGGCCTCTCTGTGCCGATTTCAGTCCCATGAACTCAGGGCTGTTGGCCTTAAAGAGCGCGGTGCCGCCAGTGGTCCCTGGGGGCCCCCGGCAAGTGCGAATCTGGGCCCCGGACGCCTTGGGAGGGATGGTCTCAGACGTCGGAGCCAGGCCCCACGCCGACACCTACACAGGCCTTGGCCTCCGCAGAAGGCACCCCGGGCCCACGTGGGGGCTGGCGCCACCCCCTGCCCCCACCCCAGCCGTCCGCGCTTTGGCCCGGAGTTCAGGGACTAACCACACCTCCTGCCAGACCCTCTTCTTGGTGGGCGGAGCCGCACCCCTACCGGGAGGCCGCCCCTCTCGCCGTGCAGGACCCCCAACCTCGGGCGCCCCCCTCCGCCGCCTGGCCGACCTCTATCCCCAACCTCCGGGCTTCTGGCCGGTGGTCTTCCCGGCACGAGCTGGGACCGCGGACGCACCTGCTTCTCACGTGGTCAGAGTCGCCCCTGCCCCGGCAGGACGCGGGTGTCCTGACCCTGAGCGGGGGTGGGACAGTGGGCTGGGGAAGCGTGCCCATGACCGCTGCTGCCTCCTCCGGGTTGGGCCGACGCCGGGCTTCGGGGACCTGGTCGCGCCTCGGGGGTGCACTGCATCCCCAGCGCTCTGGAACGCAGGCGGGGCCCGAGGGGCTGGGTGGGGGCTGCGGGTTGGTGTCCCAGGCGCCTGGGGAGGAAGCGGCCCTCCCGAGTGTCGGGCTAGTGCGCACTTCTGCGCTCTTCTCCACCCGGAGCCCCGAGCCCAGGAGCAGGCCGTCGCAGTCCCCCAGTGGGGCGGGAGCCGTAGAGGGGGAGCCCCGCGTGGTCACCGGGGCCGCTGAGCCCTGGGGGGGACGTGCCTCCGGGGACCTGCTGGGCCGCAGGCGTCCTTCTCCCCTTCGGTCCCACGCTGCGCCCGCTCGAAACGTGCCCTGTCACCCCTGCGCCTAGCGCCCACAGACGGCCGCGTCCATGCGGGGAAGGGAAACGCCTCCGCAGAAGCGAGGTGGGCTGGGCCCCAGTCGGCGGTGCAGTTGGGTGGCCAGGAGTCTCGGGTTTGCTGTGCCCCGCTCCAGGATCTGGATGGCCCCTGGCTGCCTTCGGCCTCACCGCACCCCCTTCCACGTACACCGTTCACGCACCTTCTCCCACGTCCCAGGCACCCAGGGCCTGAGGACCTATTTCGTCCCACCATCCAATCTGGCCACCGCCACCCGACACACCCCCCTCTCCCCGTCCTCTCCTGGGACATTGCTGTGCCCTCGGGCCGCCCGTGCACCTTCGCCCCCTCCCAGCCGCCTCCTCCCAAGGCACAGCCCCCACCCTAGGGTTCTCTCCAGCAAGCAGGCTGAGATTCCCTCACACCCAAACAAAACAAACCTGGCGCCCCTTCGGCGGCCCGCACCTCTCCGGCCGTCCAGTGCCTACCCCTTTCCGTCTGGAGCCCGCTCCTGTCGGGTCTGGGTCCCCTCCCTCCCATTTTTGTCTGCACCTCCCGGGTGTTTCTAGGCGATATCTGTCCCCCACCTTTCCATGTCCCCTTCCCTGAGCCCTCAACAATCCTTCCAGACATCCTGTCAGCTCTATCCCCAGAGCCCTGGGAATTCTTCTCTCCACCCCACCCCTCTCTGCCCTTGGTCCCAGCCCCTCAACCTGGGCTTGGAGAGTGGCCTCCTCACTATCTCCCTTTTTCCAGCCCCCTGCAGTCCAGTCCCCACAAAGCAGTCAGGGAGAACTTTATTTTAAAATGTTGGTAAAATATCCTCATTTAAGCAATAACTCCCCATCGTCCCCCGGCTTCCCGCAGCCTCTACTTTCTCTCTATGAATGTGGCCACTCTGGGGCCTCACTTGCGTGGGATCTCACAGTGTTTGTCCTTTTGTGGCTGGACTGGCCTATTTCACTTAGCTTAGTGTCCTCTTCTTGTTTGTTTTGTTTTGTTTTGTTTTGTTTGTTTGTTTGTTTTACAGCGTGCCTTGGCCTCCCACATAGCTGGGACTATAGGCACATGCCATCATGCCATCATGCCTGGCTAATTTTTAGATTTCTTTAGAGACAGGGTCTCTTTATGTTGCCCAGGCTGGTCTCCAACTCCTGGGCTCTAGCTGTCCTCCTGCCTCTGTGGGCAGCACAGGCACCACGGGGCTGTGGATGAGCCTCCTGGCAGCTATGAGTGGCAGAGGGGCCTTTGGGATCACATCAGACACTGCCGCCAAGCACGAGGCTTCACAGCTCCCCTCTCAACTCCAATGGAAGTGCAAGCCCTGACGCAGCTGAGTTCCTCAAGGTCCCCTGTCCCTTCCCAACTCCCCCACCAGGGCATTCCCCTGCCCACTGCCACCAGCTGCTGGGCCTCCTGCTGGGCCACAGGCCTCCCTCAGCTGAGACCTGCCCGGTTCTGCAGATAGCCGGGGTTTCTCCCTACCTCCCGGCTCACCTGTGTCTTCCACCCACCCTGAGTCTTCCAGCTGCCAAAGATGTCAAAAGGTTCAACACACTTGGTCAAAACAGGATCACAGGTCACTGTGAAATAACAGTCATTTATTTAACCAGAGTGATAGTCAAATACTTCAAAAGCAATACAGGAAGATACATGGATTAAAAAAACAACCCTTTCAAAGCTCAGTTTTCCCAAGTAATTTAAAAAACAAATAAAGGCAACTCAGGAAGTTATCTTGATAAAATATTTTTAAAATCTTTGTTTTTTGAGGCCAGTTACCAAAAAGGTAAAGAAGAACCTCCTGCCACGTGATTTCTTCCACTTACGGGACACCTGTTTAATTTACCTGAAAGTCAAACCTGATGAAAATGTACTCAATTTAACCAGACACGGAAAGAGTGTGCGTGTGTCCAAGGTTTTGAGCGCACACCATATTAGAGAGGAATGTAAACGAGACAGTTAGTAGCTCGAGCAGGAGAATACGTGGCTGTTAGGAAAACCAAAAGCATGAGAAGTTTCCTGGTTACACGGACAATTCAGACACATCAAGAAAACCCAGAAAGACGGGTGAAATTATACGGGAAGAAAACATTGTTTTTCCAGGTCTTCAAGACAGACATTTCAGCATCAGGTTGTAACCACAGAGTTGGAACCAGAGGGCAGAGAAATACAGGAGCTGACGCAAAGGCTGAAGGACAGCGTTACCATCCCAGGCCTTCTGATGGGGAGAAGGAGCTGGAGGCAGTGGTGCGTGTCCTGAGAATCACAGGCTGCAAGATGTAGCAAAAGCTGAACTTCTGAAACACGAGTCTGAGATGCTCTAAGAGCTCTACCTCAAGGAATGAAATTTCCACTCTAAATGAAGAAGACAGCATTTCTGACCTGAAACAAGGGAAATTAAATGGAGAAAATAAAAAACCAGAAAAGTGCTGCAGAGAATTAAAAATCTAAACCTCTTGCAGTTTACTATGAGCAGACCATTAGCTCAAGAAAACTTTGTTCTATTGCAGGAGACGAAGCCAGATGTGGTGGCGTGTGCCTGTGGTCCCAGCTACTCAGGAGGCTGAGGTGGGAGGATCACTGGAGCCTAGGCATTTCAGCCAACCTTTAAAAATGTAGTAAACAAATAAATAACATAGGGTATGTGGCCAGGCGCGGTGGCTCACACCTGTAATCCCAGCACTTTGAAAGGATGAAGTGGGCAGATCATTTGCGGTCAGGAGTTATAGACCAGCCTGGCCAACGTGGTGAAACCCCACCTCTACTAAAAATAAATTAATAAATAAATAGTCAGGAGTCGTGGTGCATGCCTGTAGTCCCAGCTACTCGAGAGGCTGAGGCAGGAGAATCACTTGAACCTGGGAGGCGGAGGTTGCAGTGAACCTAGATCATGCCACTTCACTCCACTCCAGCCTGGGCGACAGAGTGAGACTCCGTCTCAAAAAAAAGAAAAACTTTTCACCCTTTAGATGAACTTTCAGATGCTGTGCAGCTCCACCCTTTCATCTTGGCTAAAAAACAAAGGGTAGCTTTGGGCATCCTAAACCAGAGGCTCAGGAATGACCCTATACCAGTGGCTTACTTTTCTAAACTAGACCAGGTGGTGGCTGGGTGGCCGGGAGACTTGCGAGCTGTAGCCGCTACCACTATATTGACAGAAGCCAGTAAGTTTACCTTGGGACAACCATCAGATGTCATGATCCCCCCACCAAGTCAAGGGGGTCCTAGAGACAAAGGGATACCAATGGCTAACAGGGAGCTGGTTACTTAAATATCAGTCCCTTCTGCTTGACACCCCAGATGTTACCCTTAAAGCATGTTGAGTTTTTTTTGTTTTGTTTTTTTGAGACGGAGTCTTGCTCTGTCTCCCAGGCTGGAGTGCAGTGGCCGGATCTCAGCTCACTGCAAGCTCCGCCTTTCGGGTTTACGCCATTCTCCTGCCTCAGCCTCCGGAGTAGCTGGGACTACAGGCACCCGCCACCTCGCCCTGCTAGTTTTTTGTATTTTTAGTAGAGACAGGGTTTCACCGTGTTAGCCAGGATGGTCTCGATCTCCTGACCTCGTGATCCGCCCGTCTCGGCCTCCCAAAGTGCTGGGATTACAGGCTTGAGCCACCGCACCCGGCCTGCATGTTGAGTTTTAAACTCTGCTCCCTTGTTGCTGGACTTCAGGTCCCAGGAAAGAGATCCCTAACTCATTCACTCCTGTGTGGAAACCATAGAACAGACCTGGTCTAGCAGACCTGACCTCAAAGATGGGCCCCTGAGCCCCTGCATAACCCTGATGTAGAGTGGCTCAGAGATGGAAGCGGTTTTATTCACAAGGGAAAAAGAAAGATCAGTTATGCAGTAGTTAGCCAACAAGAAGGCATTGAGGCCAAAGCTTGACCTCCCCAGACATCTGCTCAAAAAGTGGAATTAATTGGTCTAATCAGGGTCCTCCGACTGAGAAAAGACTCGAGTCAACGTATTTACCGATTCCAAATATGGGTGCCTGGTGCTCCATACTCATGACGCCATATGGAAAGAAAAGCTGAGGAATCCCCCATACAGCATTGCTCTGAGCTCTTGGAATTTTAGATGCTGTCCAGCTCCCAAAGGAGGTGGCCGTTACTCACTGCAGAGGACACCAAAAGGGGGACACCTCTATTATCCCAGAGGAAATGCTCTGAGGGACAGAACAGCTAAGGCCACAGGTAAAGAACACCAGTGCTCCAGGCCATGGACTAATGCCGAGTACTGCACCCACGCCAGCAACACCTACTGTACTCCAGGCCACGGACTAATGCCAGATACCGCACCCACTCCAGCAGCACGTACTATACTCCAGGCCACGGACTAATGCCAGGTACTGCACCCACTCCAGCAGCACCTACTACACTACCGGCCACGGACTAATGCCAGGTACCGTACCCACGCCAGGAGCACCTACTATACTCCCAGCCATGGAATAATGCCAGGTACCGCACCCATACCAGCAGCACCTACTATACTCCCAGTCACGGACTAATTTGGGTACCGCACCCATGCCAGCAGCACCTACTGTACTCCAGGCCATGGACTAATTTGGGTACCACACCCACGCCAGCAGCACCTACTGTACTCCTGAGGAAAGTAAATGGGCAGAACAGATGGGCTTACAAGGCCAGGTGTGGTGGCTCCCACTTGTAATCCCAGCACTTTGGGAGGCTGAGGTGAGTGGATCATGAGTTCAGGAGTTCGAGACCAGCCTAGTTAACACAGTAAAACCCTGTCTCTACTAAAAATAGAAAACAAAAAAAAATTAGCCGGGTGTGGTGGTGCATGTCTGTAATCCTGGCTACTTGAGGGACTGAGGGAGGAGGATCATTTAAACCTGGGAGGCAGTGGTTGCAGTGAGCTGAGATCGCACCGGGAGGGTTCATGCCATTCTCCTGCCTCAGCCTCCCGAGTCGCTGGGACCACAGGTGCCCGCCACCACACCCAGCTAATTGTATTTTTAGTAGCGATGGGGTTTCACCATGTTAGCCAGGATGGTGCTGATCTCCTGACCTTGTGATCTGCCCGCCTCGGCCTCCCAAAGTGCTGGGATGACAGGCTTGAGCCCCCGCGCCCGGCCCACTGGGATACTTTGAGAATATTTGCTGCCATTCTGTAAGGTGTCTATTTACTCTGTGGTGGTTTCTTTTGCTGTGCATAAACTCTCCAGTGTAACTAGGTCCTACTCATCAATTTTTTTTGTTGTTGTTGTTACAATTGCTTTTGAGGACTTAGTAATAAATTCTTTCCCAAGACTGATGTCCAGAATGGTGTTTCCCAGGTTTTCTTCTAGGATTCTTATAGTTTGTGGTCTTACGTTTAAATCTTTAATCCATCTTTAGTTTTTTTATAAGGTGAAAGGTAGGGGTCCAGTTTTATTCTTCCGCATATAGTTAGCCAGTTTTCCTAGCACCATTTATTGAATAGGGAGTCCTTACCCCATTGCTTATTTTTGTTGACTTTATCAAAGATCAGGCCTTCCTTGGCCTCCCAAAGTGCTAGGACTACAGCTGTGAGCCACTGTCCCAGCCCAGTATGGCCATTGTAACAATATTGATTCTTCCAATCCATGAATATAGGACATTTTTTCCATTTGTTTGTGTCATCTATGATTTCTTTCAGCAGTGTTTTGTAACTTTCCTTATCGATATCTTTCACCTCCCTGGTTAGACGTATTCCCAGGTATTTTATTTTTGTGCATGGCTATTGTAAATGGGATAGAATTCCTGATTCGGCTCTCAGTTTAGACACTATTGGTTTATACAAATGCTGCTGACTGGCTGGGCGCTGTGGCTCACGCCTGTAATCCCAGCACTTTGGGAGGCCGAGGCGGGCAGATCACGAGGTCAAGAGATTGAGACCATCCTGGCCAACATGGTGAAACATGTCTCTACTAAAAATACAAAAATTAGCTGAGCATGGTGGCACGCACCTGTAGTCCCAGCTACTTGGGAGCCTGAGGCAGGAGAATCATTTGAACCCAGGAGGTGGAGGTTGCAGTGCACCAAGATCGTGCCACTGCACTCCAGCCTGGTGACAGAGCAAGATTCTGTCTCAAAAAAAAAAGAAAAGAAAAGAAATACTGATGACTTTTGAATGTTGATTTTGTATCTTGAAACTTTACTGCAGTCATTACAGTACAGGAGCCTTTTGGTGGAGTTCAGGGTTTTCTAGGTATAGAATCAGCATCAGCGAAGAGAGATTGAAGGGGGCCAGCCCGTCCACACCTGTGAGTATTTCTCGTCGGGTGGGACAAGAGACTGAGAAAAGAAATAAGACACAGAGACAAAGTATAGAGAAAGAACAGTGGGCCCAGGGGACTGGCGCTCAGCATACAGAGGACCTGCACTGGCAGCAGCCTCTGGTTCCCTCAGTATTTATTGATCATTATTTTTACTATCTTGGCGAGGGGAGTGTAGCAGGGCACCAGGTGGAGAGAAGGTCAGCAGGGAAACACGTGAGCAAAGGAATCTGTGTCATGAATAAGTTCAAGGAAAGGCACTGTGCCTGGATGTGCACGCAGGCTAGATTTATGTTTCTCTTTACCCAAACATCTCAGTGTAGCAAAGAGCAACAGAGCAGTATCGCTGCCAGCATATCTCGCCTCCAGCCACAGGGCGGTTTTCTCCTATCTCAGAACAGAACGATTGGGAATGGTCAGCTTTACACCAAGACATTCCATTCCCAGGGACGAGCAGGAGACACAAGCCTTCCTCTTATCTCAACTGCAAAGGAGCCTCCCGCTTTCACTCCTCAGCACAGACCCTTTACCGGTATCAGGCTGGGGGATGGTAAGGTCTTTCCTTTCCCACGAGGCCATATCTTGGGCTGTCTCAGTGGGGGGAAACCTGGGACAATACCCAGGCTTTCTTGGGCAGAGGTCCCTGCAGCTTTCCACAGTGCACCGTGTCCCTGGTTAAGAGAAAGGAGAATGGCGATGACTTTTCCCAGGCACACTGCCTGCAAACATACTGTTAACAAGGCACATCCTGCACAGCCCTAAGTCCATCAAACCTTGATTCAGTACAGCACATGTTTCTGTGAGCACAGGGTTGGGGCGAAAGTTACAGGTGAACAGCATCTCAAAGCAGAAACAATTTTTCTTAGTACAGATCAAAATGGAGTTTCTTATATCTTCCTTTTCTACATAGACACAGTGAGAATCTGATCTCTCTTTCTTTGCCCCACAGAGATAGTTTGACTTTTTTTCCTATGTGCATGCCTTTTACTTCTTTCTCTTGCCTGACGGCTGTGGCTTGGACTTCCAAAAGGGTAAATTTTTAATATATAAATTATTCCTTAATAAAGCTGTTATTTTAAAAATTAGCCAGGCCGGTCAGAGTGGCTCACACCTGTAAACCCAGCACTTTGGGAGGCTGAGGCAGGTGGATCACTTGAGCCCAGGAGTTTGAGACCAGCCTGTCCAACATGGTGAAACTCCGTTTCTACTAAAAATACAAAAATTAGCCAGGCATGGTCGCACTCACCTGCAATCCCCGCTACTCGGGAGGCTGAGACAGAATCGCTTGAACCTGGGAGGTGGAGGATGCAGTGAGCTGAGATTGTGCCACTGCACTCCAGCCTGGGTGACAGAGTGAGACTCCATCTCAAGAAAAATAAAGAAAGAAAAAAGGGAGGAAGAAGGAAGGAAGGAAGGAAAGAGAGAGAAAGAAAGAGAAAGAAAGAAAGAAAGAAAGAAAGAAAGAAAGAAAGAAAGAAAGA